>NW_027556180.1:115866598-115931598 GCF_003287225.1 Phascolarctos cinereus | reverse complement strand
AAGTAATGCAATGTTTCACAAAAACGAATTACTTTGATAACTTAACCATCCCCTAAAAAGGTCATGCTTTGATGCTTAAAAGGATGGGTACTCTTACCTTTTCAGATAATAAGCTTTAGTAGACAATTTTCATTACTGATGATAACAATAATAGGAGGAGAAGGAGAAGGAGGAGTGATAGTAGTAGTAGTAATAGTAATAGTAGCAAATATCTGTTATCTAACCTTCTAGCCTTTTCCTATTTAGTTTGTCTGTTCCTTGGATTATAGATACTCTCCATTTGGGGCCTTTATTCAAAGCTATTTTAGCTTGGGGTCAACCTGCCAGCCATTTGTTGGATTGCTATTGCTTTCAAGAAGCCAGGTTTACCTTAATACTTCTATAAGGCCTTGAGGAAAAACTTAATCAGAGGTAAAGTAGCAGAAAAAAAACAAACCTTAAAATAAATTCTAACTTCCGTGTAAATCTTCCTGGAATACATTAAATACTTTTTATTTTTGGTCTGGGCCTTTGGTTTTTTCTTTGTGGGTCCTAAACTTGGAATAGTAAACTTAGAATCAAGGGATCTGAATTTTCCTCCTGCCTTTACCACCATGTCACTATGTGACAAATGCAGCCCTTTGACTGAATCCAAACTTCACAGAACAAATCCCATTAAGAAAAGGATTTGTTCTGCAAACTCGGACTCAGTCTAAAGGTCGCACCAAAGGACTTAGAAGGCCACATGTGGCCCCAAGGTCACAGGTTCCCTACCCTCATATTTAGAGCTATTACCCTTTCCTTGAAGAAAAATGGATGATCCTCCTATTTCTTACAGTCTTAGTCAACTAAGTTGCCTGGGAGAAGTGAGAGGTTAAGTGACCTTCCTGTGATCATAAAGCCAGTATGGTTTGGAAGCATGCCTGGTGCTCAGGTCTTCTTGAATCCAAGAACCAGCTATCCAGCTTCTGTCTTTCATTGTTTACCTACCTATTTGCTTAAATAAATGTAGGATGCTGTATGTAATTTAAAATTTCTTGACCCATTGTCATTAACATGGAGATTCATTTTTGTGCTTTTAAAATATATAGTCATGTGTATGGAGTATTCTTACTCAATATCAGGTTGTTAACTCTAAATTCTACTATTTTGCCCTACCTCCTTCTACTTCTTAAGGGATGAAAAATTTAACGGCCAAATTCAAGAATTTTCTATTCAAATGGAATTTGAAAATATATCAGTGAGTGACTAATTTAACTGAAAATACCAGAGACAAAAGAGGTAAAGTGGTTTGTGCATGGTAACATAGCTAGTCAGGGACTAGACTTTTTTTCTTTATCCCAGGCTGAGTAAAGCTTAAAAGAGTACACTAAGTGACTTTAGTTACTTTAATGGCTTTGTGACAGCTAATTTAGCAGGATAAAGAAAACTATAGGCCTTTTTCAATTACTTTGGGGTTTGGGGTATGTTCCAGTGTATTGAGGTTGTTGGAAGTCTTGCCACTGGCTAAGTGGCATGTTATCATAATTCAATCCAGATTTTCCCAGGGCATGAGTTATTCTCTCATTGTGGTTAGACTCTCTAGAAGCTGAATGAACTCTTCAAGGCCACTAAGGTACTAATTAGTTACTACTGCAGTAAATTAAAGAGTATCACAGTGTAGTGTACTACTTGAAAGTGTTCCTAATGCTCCCAAAGGAAACTAAGTCAATTCCCAAACAGTGTCATCTTACAAAGTGGCAGAATTTGACTCACAGCTTCCCAGGTATTTAGAGCTTTAAATGAATTTTAATTTTAGGGTTAAAAAATCCCTTTCCTTCCCACTTTTTTTTTGCTGGGATAAAATTTATTATAACATTTCTTTGATAGGAAGAAGATGCAGTGGATGATTGGTACTTTAAAAGATAAAGGTTGAATACATTTCTATGTTGTAGACATCAATGAAAACATTTTGATGAAGCTCTGCTATGATAGTCCTGGATCAGCAAATCCGTGATATTTTTTATATCTGTTGACAAGATGTATAAGTTTTATAAGGATTTATGACTGTAAATATGTCAGCATCCTGAAAAGATTGGGGAAATATCTGTAGCAAGGCCAAAACAGAAAGTAGTTCTGTTAAGGACTTAATTCCTGTTAAGTAATCTGTTAAAGGTAAAATTGCGCTTGCACATGCTGTAGCTTTCCAAGTAATGCAGTATGGTTAGGGAGACAGAGAATGGTTTAGTGGTTGAAGTTCTGGGACTGGATGTTGAAATATTCATTTTTTGACATTTACTAGCAGTATAACTGTGGACAAGTCACTTATTCTCTCTGAGCCTTAGTTTCCCCATTTGAAAAATTACAATGATAAAACCTCTATCAATATATCTCATTGATATTAAGGCAATTAAATAAGGATAATGAATAAGTTATATAAATTTCAATTATAATTTAAAGATTATTAAAGGATTTTTTAAAGGTGCCTTATACGCTCTTGGGAAAAATAAAATTTATTAAATTCAATAGTTTTATAAAAAATTCAAGAATTTGGTTCTACAAATACCATTTTATTTACCAATAAGTATTTGACTTAAGTAAAGCTTTTCCTGAACGTAAAGAAAATCTTCCTAATAACCACTAATTATTTTTGATATTTGTAAATTTTTAAAAATTAGAATACCATTATTTGGATGTTTTTAATTTGAACCTTTTCTTTGAGGTATTTTTTTTTATGGAAAGAGTGAGGTAGTTTTTTTTATGGAAAGAATGTGTGCATGAGTGTGTGTGTGCATTTGTGTGCATGTATGTGTGTCTCAGAAGGGGGCGCGTGGGCAGATGGTGATAATTCCTAGAATTTATGGTTGTCATTGGGTGCCATAGCAACCAGAAGTTGGAGTTAATGAAAGAAAGGAGAACCTTTGTAGAGCTTCACAAACCAATACCTCCTGCAGTGTTCACTACCTTTATTTGGTTTGAAGACTTCTCGTAATAAATCATTTTTATAAATAAGTACAGGTCTAAAACAAATTTAGCTTAGCAACAGGACTGCAGCTACCCCTATAAAATCTTAAGAAAGATCTCTATTTACATGGAAGGAAAAGGGTTCTTCCAGACTTCCAAAAGCCACTCTCCCATGCAGGAGTTTAATTTGAACAGTGTTTAGCCAATCTCCTGATTTTCTGCCTTGGGCAGGAATGTAAACTAGTTTTAAAAGTATCAACCCCACATGCATATTGAGTAAGTAACTCAGTTAACCCCACACTGACATATAATCTTACAGTAAAAACTCATGCTTAACAACTTAGTCTTTGAAAAGTAAAATAAGTGTGAATGGATATTTTGTATGTTTGCTTTTCCAAACTTTTTACTTTCTCTGTAACCGACTTGTAGTCCAATAACTGATATCCATGCAAGGTAAAAGTGGGTCTATACACATGCTTTGGTCATAAAGTAAATATAGATTGCAGTTATTCATTATAGGAAGAAATACTGAACCAGGGCAATATTAAACCACAGCAAAATTCCATTAATACCCTGTTATCTAATAAAGAAGAATTGAAAGGAAATAATCTCCTTTGGATGCACAATTCAGAAAGTCATTATCAGGATTTATCTTTCTCAGTTTACTCTGCTAAACATTACTAACCAGCAACAGTATCCAAAACAAATCCGATAGATATTAACACCTCTCTTTGTACCAGCATTCTTGTAATATTTAAAATGCATTGAACATATCAACTTCTCAGGACAAAAATTCATAGTTTGGAACTGTGCCTTGTCTATTGAGACTTTTATTGTAGCAAATGCAATGAATTCCATGAGAGTATTTATAAGCAAGGATCGTAGATAATGCACAAATAAAGAAGCTACAAATGATTGAAATTTTTCATTAATAAATTAAGCATAGAAGTCCATACTATACCCAGATACTCTTTCTTCCCATCCTACCTCAGAATTTAAATGTGATACAGACTACAGCAATATTATGTTTTCAGATGATCTTCTTTAAGAAAAATGTGTCATATAAAATGTTATTGCAAATTTCTAGGATAAGCCATTCAGTTAGACAAAATTTGTTATTTTATTATGCATTATTGCACTTTTTCTTAGTGAGAGAACACACACACTTACACATTCACACAAAATGTGCGTATGTTTTTCCTCCTAGCCAAAACCTTAGATTTACTGAGCTTAATAACCATAGTTTAGCATCTGCCTTCAACTTATAATTAAAGACAGTGCTTTCAGATTACTATTCCTAAGAGGTTAACATGAAAAACAATGACAAGATAGAACCCATTTTTTTATTATTATTGCAATTCTTACCTGTCTGCCCTTATAAATACATTTTTAGGATGGACACCTCTATCAAATAATAACCTTCCCAAATAAAATATTAGGTTCTAATAATCCATGTGTGGTAAATATATTTACTTTTTTCTATTTTCATTGGCTTTTGAATTTATTTCAGTTGAAAAACAGTGAAGGAAGTTACTAGTAGTGATGTATTGTTTGGTTATTATTGAAGTGCAAATGAATGAAAACTATATGGGAACTATTTTCTTTAACATTTTCATTCTATGAGAGCAATGAAAGTATCTATTTGGGCTTTAATTAAATAACATGGGACTAAACTACAGAAACAGGAAGAATTGTGCTCTTTTAGTCTAATTTATTTCTTTCAAAATATTTATGAAGTTGTTTTACAATCTTATGTTGCTAAATGAGAACAATATTAAGGTTGGCAATGCATTTAAGTTACCTCCACTGCAATTTTGCAGTAATGAAATTGTATTTTGGACTTCTGTGAATAAACTTGTTCCCATAATTACCATGAATTATTTACTTCTCTTCTAGCAGAATGACATAGTCTTTGACAAGGAAAAGTACAATTTGTAACAAGATGGACAAATTGGATTTAATAAGTAATTTCTTCCTTTTGTTATATGTCCTTTTGTGAATTATCTGTGGCAAAATAAATATAATCATGACATCACTTTGCAAGTGGCATCACTTCACAAAAATCCCTTTGATGACACCATTCATCTTTATCAACATCATCATCATCACTACTATTACTATTGAAATAATCTCCTGGTCCTTCTTATTCTTCTTTATAATATAATTCATTTAAATTTAACATGGAGCCTGTAGGAGGGTTTTTTGACCAAAGTATGCCAGTGAGTCTGAAACATAGTTATTAAAAATTTAGAAGGGAAAGGCAGGCACGTGTTCTCTTGGCTGGTGCTCTGCATTTGCCTCAAATATCTAAGTCTATTTAATAGTAAGTTGTTAATCAAATTGTAATGAATGTAATACAAGATAAAACATAATCTCTCTAGCACATTTTTTTTGTTTCTGATATGGCAAAAAGAACTTTAAAAAATATTTTAGTGTTGCCTTCCATGTTGTCAGCATTAAAAAAAAAAAGCTCTTGCTTCCTTAGGCAACCTGCTACGGATCTATCATTGAATTGATAGCAAATTGAATTGATGTAAAACCCTTTTTGAGCCAACTTATGTTTTCACTCTAGATGACACCTTGGGAAAACAAGTTCCCTAAGTTTACTGATTTTTTATGAAAATTTAATAATGATAGATAATACAATAAATAACAAAATCTAGACTCAAAATTAAATTAAATGACTAGAAACTGGGATCAAAACCAATGTGTAATGTCTTACACTTAGGTTGAGAAACAAATTGCCCAACTAGTAACTTCTTGAATAGATGGGAAATGGGAATATTGCTTTGACAGTTGTTCATGTGAAAAATAAAGTAAAATAACAACAACTGAGTATTTCAGTGAACCAGAAATTTGGATTGAGCCAATTGTCTTCAGTTCCTCTGAATATCACTAATCTCCCCACTTTTTAAAGCACTTCACACTTTAAAAAATGCGTTTTTGCATACATCATTTTGTTTGTTCTTAACCACTCTGCAAACTGAGTATCACCAGTATTAGTGATCACTAATTTCTTTTTGAGGAAACTGAGGCCTATGAAGCTAAGTGACATGCCTCACACATTTAGTCAGCAATGGAGCAGGCATCTGACCCAGGTTTTCTGACTTCTAGTTCATTTTCCTTCACATTGCACAGAATTCTCTCTGCTAATGATAGAATAATGTAAACATAGTCTCAAAATGAACATCTCTGGTAGAATATCAAAAAAGGGTTGTATATGAAACATTGAATTGCCATTTCATACAAATCACTTACTTAAAAAATAGATTATAATTTCAACATGTTACTTTCAAAATTGTCTTACTTTTCCATACTTCCTTTTGTTCTATACATTTAAAAAATGTCTCAATGGACCTTTTTTTTTTACATCACTCTTGTTAAGTCCACTTTTGTCCAATTAAAATTAGAGAAGAAAAATAAAACCCCTATAATAGACAAGCATAGTTAAGAAAAATAAATACAGATATTGAACATGTCAAAAGCGTGCATTTCTACATCTTTGGTTCTAAAATTTCTTTGTTAGGAGGTGGGCAATATGACTCATTAAAGACTTGTTGCAGATCACAAAGCATGAATAATTCAGAATTCTATATCCAGTCTTCTTTTTCTTCTCCCAGCTTTCTATATTTCATGTTGTTTCTCTTCCTAAACATCTACGATGTTCTACATTCCTTGCTAAAGTTCCAGGTTATGAATATTAAATAAGAACCACTATCCTTAAGGAACTTAAAATCTAATAATGGGATAAGACTTGTATGTGACTAATTATAATACAAGGAAGAATGTAATAAGAATGAAGGAGCCACTCAGAAAAAAAAGTGTTATGAAAAAATTGTTTTCAACTAAGAGGATAGAGAAGGGTTTCATGGAAAAGGAGGGCCCTGATTTGAGTCTAAGAAGAAATGAAGAATTGAAACACATTTTAATTAATGACTTAATGATAATCTGTAGGTATTATGCTTGACAAAAATGTTATTATTACTTATATTTCATTCACTTACAATTTTTTCACCTTTCCTGCTTAACAAGCTTTTTGTATACCAAAGATTTAGGCAGAGAAGAAAAACAGTTATGCCAAAACCAACCAACATATTAACTTTTTTAATAATGTATATAATATTCCAAACCCAAAGTCCCCCCCCCCAGGTCTACAGTAAAAGGAAGGATTATATACTTATAATTTTTTTTCCAATGGCATAGAGTTAGGAGTGATCAATAACTAAGTTGTTATATGACAGTCAGGATCTTCAAAGGTCTTAAATGGGAAGAACATTAGGTTTAATTTCACAAGATGACATTTATTAGGAATATCATTGATATGCTATACTTGGACTAAAAAATGAACTTCATGAGTATAAAATGGGAAAGATATTATTAGTAATTCATCTCACAAAAAAAAACCTAACCTAAACATTTTGATACTATGGAAACTCAATGTGAGTCAATAGATATATCAGAAAAGAAAGCTATTGTGATCTCAGGTTGAATGAAGACACACGTAGTGTGTAGGAGTAGAAAGGTGATGTTTTTGCTGAACTCTGTCTTGGTCAGCCCATATCTGGAGTATTATGTTCAGTTCTGGGCACCAAGATAGCACAGTAAAGACATTGGAAAGCTGTAGACTATAAAGGAAGGCTACTGTAATGATGAAGAACCTTGAGAACATGGCATAAAGAGATGGAAAGATCCAGAGTTGTTTAACATGGAGGATACAATAGGTCTCTTCAGATATTTAAAAGACTGTCACATGAAGACATGTTAGACCAACTCTGTTTAATACCCAAAGGCCCAACTAGAATAAGAGGGTAGAAATTTCAAATATTTAGGCTTTATCCAGAGTGGAAAAATCATAAAAACAAAAGATATCCAAAGCAGAAAGGGGTGCCTTTAGAGGTACTCTTTGTTGGAGATCTAGAAATAAGAGCTATAGCACAATTTCAAGGTTATAATGTGGAGCAATTGCTTTCCTTAAGCTAGGTGGCTGCTGAGATCCCATTCAACTGTGAGGTTCTGTTATTTTCTGAATAAGAACAAAGACTAATGAAAACTCCAGGTATGTGAAGAAGAAGAATGTGAGATAATTGAGATAGCATCAGGCTGTTAGAAAAATGCTTATTCTGGCATTCAAGTGGGAGCCACAGGCAGTTAAAGTGACCTGATTAGGGTGAAAGACTACTTAAGAGTGGGTGGGCAGCAGTGTTAAGGAAAGAGAAAGGGAAAAGCTAATGACAAGAAGACCAAATTGGAGATCTATGATAAGTCTCCATTAAGGTAGTTGCAGTATGAGTGAATGGAGAGGAAAAAGGTGAGAGAGAGATATTATGGAAGAAGAATTAGGAAGCCTTAGAAGCGACTTGGGTGGAAAGATATGTTTAAGATACAAGAGAAATTTTAATTATGCTTGATTAGGAGCATGGGGGTGAAGGGAACAGAAATAAAGAAGTTAGGTAAATGAGCCAGTTTTATGGAACAGATCATGAATTTATTTCTCAATCTGTTCAGTCTGATATTTGACCAAGACATCCAGCTGAGGCTTTCTAGAAGGCAGTTGACAATGCAGAGTACAGAAAATGATTTACTAAGTCTCTAAAGATACAATCAATGAAGTTGTGGGAGGTGGATGAGATCACCTAGAGAAAAAAGTATAATGAAAGAAGAGAAGGCAGTCATTCAGGAAGCATTTATTAAGTACCTCCTATGTCCCAGGTCTTCCACAAGCCTAAAGTTCTATTTCCTTTTATTATTCTTGAATTTACTTTTTTAATCATTTAGAGATAGGTCCTAGTTCTAATATACCTGCTTTTAAGAGCTGGACAGGTTTGAATCATATAATTCTTAGCCTTTGCATTTTCAGGTAAGAATTATGGGGGGGGGTTGCTTTATTTAAAACTTTGGGTTAAAATATATTAAGTAACAGAGAAGAACTCTGAAAAAGGATGCAAACTATTATTCATGATAAAATCTGTGTTTTGGAATAAACTAAGAAACTTACTAAATAACTAAAACCCAACCTACTTCATTTTCTTTCTCCTCTCTCTTTACATGTTGGATTCTCTATTTGGAAAATAAATAGGAGAAAATGAAAATATTCAAACTCAGTATAAATGGTCCAGTTAGAAATCTCTCTGGTAGGAATCAAAACTTGATTTGGAAACAAGAACACTACTTGATATAAAAAAGCAACAGAAATCAAAGCAGGAAAGCATCAATCTTGTAAGGTGATCAGATAATACTGGAAAACACTTTCAATTTTTATTTTAGCTTATTTTATTTTTACCTCCTTCAGTTTTCTAAAGCCTATGACTGAGGGGAAGAATAAGTTGCTTGAATTCATCTTTTAAACCATTTCCCCCACATCTTCTGCTGACTATAGACATCTCAGAAAAATCATTGGTAAATTCCATGTACAGAATCTATGTCTATGTTCATAAAGCTTTATATCACATATACATTTAAAGTATTCTTATCATCTTCCATTTGGTTTGAAAAAGTGGTTAAATAAAAAAAAATTAGTAATGGATGGGGCATTATAAGAAGCAGAAGAAATAGTCCTGGTTTTGGAATCACAGGACCTAGGTTAAACCCCAGCTCTACCACTTACTATTCTATGTCACCTTGAGCAAGTCACTTAATCAGTTTGGTCCTCAGTTTCCTAATAAACTAAAAAGAACGATGGAATTAATTCACTATTGAAGCTCCTTCTAGCTCTAAATCTGTGAAGCTCTGAGTATCTAGTTTACATCCTGATCACTTCAAATATAATTTCAGGTTGCTGGAGGCACATGTCCCAGAATTTGACCTCTTTTTAGGTCACTGAGATTGTAGGTAAATAAACTACACTCATCAGAAGCATTGTTCTTAAGTACAATGTCTGAATTGTTATTATATTTCTTTTCCAGAAATAATACCCTTCACAAAAATAGTGGTGGACCTTTAAAATGGATATGACTTTCCACTGATAGCAGTTGAATGTTGTGTTGCTTAATTATTGGAAATAAATTGATATATACTGTAAAGCAAACAACCAATCCAGTTTTCATAGTGATAAAACTGGAACTTAATTCAATAAATTGAATCAAATGGCACAAACATTTTTGCACTTCATTAAGGAAGCAGACAGTATAATTAATTTGAGAGCTTTTATCATGTTCACTTGTTGATGTATGGCTAGGAATATACAGTAGACTACACTCCTTGAATGTCTTATTTCATACCATTTTACATTCTAATTAAAGTTGCCACCTGTCCAGTACTTAATAGAAGGCCATCATAGGGTTTATTCAATCTCACTTCTTTTTTTTTCAAAAGCTTAACAAAATCTCATTTTACAGTGTCATAAAAAGGTTATGACTCTTCTCCTTGAAGGATACACATTATCTATCAACCAAATAAATATTGCTGTTATCAGGCTTTATTTTTGTGTAGAGGATGAGCAAAGAACTAATCCTCCAAGAAATAATCTCTTCATTATTCTAGAAACCACTCCATGCTCTGCATTTATTGTAATCACTTCCAAAAAGGTCTTTTGCATTGTTCCAACTTCCAGACTAGCTGATTCAATTGAATCATTTTTCTCCTTAAAATTTTCACTTTGCTGGAACAATTAATTTATGGCTATATATTTTTGGCATTGAATACAACTTAATTATGTTCTTGTAATTTTTATGGCTTACTTATAATTCATTTCCATTGCCACATGATCTCCTTATCAAATAAACTGCATCTTTCCTCTGATGCAGATCCCTTATTGACAATTTGTGAATAGTCACAATTTTATCAATTTTATTTGTTGTTTTACTGAATTGCAATAAAGATATGTGTTCTATCCTAAAACGTCAAAAGCATTGATTCTGTTCTCAAACATAATATGCTTATATCATTTTGAGAACATTAATTGAGCATTATTATTTGAAGATAGGTTTTTTCCCTCTCCTAAGGTTTTTAGCTAGCTTTTTGAGATCTAAGCATATATCTTCAGATATCACAATCCTGTGTTCAACTTACAAATAAGATGGCAACAATTACTTATATGAAGTCATGGTTCTTTTCTTTGAGTTTCTGCTTAATACGACAGTATTAGAGAATTAACTAAGCAATATTAGCAAAATAAATCCAATAAAGGCAGCATTGTTCTTCCCAGGTATTTTGTTATTTTAACTCATTTTCCCCAATTAATTTCTAGATAGAAAGACATGTTCCAAATGTGACAAAATTGGGTATAAAAATTACATAAAATCTGCCTTACTTTTTGTGTGCCTTGAGATATTTGAAACCCACAAATAACTGCAGATTAAATTATCTATTTAATTTAAAAATTAATTTCCTTCATGAAATTATCTTTCTCAAGAGTGAAGGAGCCTTAAAAAGTACAATCTTTTGTAAATATTGATTTCCAGAATGTAGGTATTAGACACTGGCATCTTCAAAACTACAGGACCACTGTTCTTAAAATTACAACATACCATCATTTTGATGGTATTCAAACATGTGATTCATCACTGCATATCTAACCTTTAAGTTACTTAGCAAATAAATTAAATGGAGAGATACCATTTCAAGGAGAACTAGTCCCTATATGACCTGTCCATATGAGTTGTCTTCTTGATTTATAACTGCAATTGCTTTCCTGGCATGAATTTCATATGACATAATAATATTCTATGAATTCTTAAAATTACAGAGAGCTCAATATCAATCATCCATAATAGAAAATCATATGTATTAATATAAGAGAGCTGTTGGAAGGCAGGCATTTTAGAAACTTGTTTACCAAAAACTAAGTTGAGCAATAAGAAAATGGAGAGCTGTTTCTTTTAGCTTTGTCTAAACTGATAATATTCACAATCATCATCATTGTAAGTGTGATTATCATCATCACTGTCATCACCATCAAACATTTTCCCCAATGCCTTCTGCCCACATTGCTTTAGGTGGCTGTGTGTATTTTACTGTGCTCATGTAGCCATAAGAATTGCAGCCATGAAGTTTTAATGCCATGAATGTCTGGATGAGAATTAAGCATGCATGAATGGGATTTAAAACTCATAGATACATTCTAACAGAGCTGAGAATCACATCTTACCTATTCTCACTTCTTTTTCGTAGTAGGAATTGTAGTTGTTCACAGTGAAGATTCTTCTATTGTCAACATTTAAGTGGTCTACTCCTGTAGTCCTCTTGCTCTTCTTGGCCTAAAGTTATTACAAAACCCTGAATTATAATCTTTAATGGGTAAATACTTATACCTTTTCCTGGTGATAAAGTACATTTCTTGAGTTTGCCATAGGCAATATGATATTCCATCTTCATTTCTGACTTAATCTCACTTAGTTCTATTCCCCCAGTGGTATATTAACCAGCACATGCTATTCCTCATTATTTTTGACATGTGACATTTTCATTAATGATCATCTCAAATTTCAGCAAGTTCAGGTTTTCCCCCATCTGAATACTGTTACATGTACTTTTGTGTGTGTTTGTGAATGCAATGGAAGGATCCACTTAAAAATGACACTAAAATCTTAAGTTTAATCGATCAACAAACTGTTCTGGAGGAAACTTTAAATGTCACAGATATATTTAGTTCTTTAGTATTTGCAGTAGAAGAGAACACAATGTTTGCTGATAAACTTGTTCCAGAAGTTTAGAATTTAGAGACACAAACAAAATACATACATGCATGCATGTGTGTGGTATCCAGTTGATTGTTTATGTTTATCTATGGGATGCCTTCCATTAAAAGGTAAGTTCCTTGAGGGCAGGAACTGTAACAAAAGATATTCAGGTGAATGTGATCTTACTCAGAGATTGTGCTTACATGTCAACAAACATCTTGGTGAAAATTAGACAAAAAGTTTTTGAATATGAAAGTGATTTGTTTAAGCTGTGCCAAACTTGGGAATATTTGGAAACATCTTGATAATTGTTAAATTGTTCAATTTGCATGCAATCATATTACCACAAGACCCAGAAGGTAATAATAAACAATATCTTTTTCATCCTTCTCATAGTCTTTATTGATGTCATGGTTTCTTTTCCTCTCTACCTGAGTATTTGAAATCTTATACCTTTATAATTTATACATTCTTTTGGCTTTGTTATGCTATTTAATGGATATGAAAATATTAGTATTTTCTTGGTAGCAACAAGAATGCTTAATTATTGTTTAAAAGGATACTTTAAAGTGTTCATGACTTGGATAATTAAGTATGTAAAGAATCATAAATCTATAATGTTAGAAATATTGCCATGTATACACACATATCTATATGTAGTTTAAATCTAAGACATAGTTTAACTCTCTGAAATCTTATTAAGGATACATAACTACCTTCTCTCCATTCACATAGCTAATCCATTTCCACTCTCCTATGCTAGTACAATAACTTTCTAGTTGCATTCCACTCTCTAATTCTCTCCCACCACTATTATATATAATTATTGTTGATAATCAAAGGATCGTTGAATAAAATTATTTCTGTGATTGCATATATTAAGGAACCTTTAATGATTTTAATGAATGTGAAGGAAATATTTTCTTCTACCAAATCATTTTCCTTTTGGGAGGAAAAAGGAGAACATGAAATGGGTCTTTGTATTTCTACAACTTCTAGTTAATTGTATGAGTGTGGATATGTGAATATATAAAGACTCTTTTGTGAAAAATCTTCCTGTTCCCATTTCTTTTTCTCAGCAAAGCACCAGCAATACATATGTAGATAATTTTTATAAAAATTTCCTAGGAATGGAAAAGAATGGTAAATGAATTTAGAGACACAAACAAAATACATACATGCATGCATGTGTGCATATAGACATTAATGTATACATATATGTATGTATATATGTATGTATATGTGTGTATGTACATGCATGTATATTTATGTATGCTTATTTTAAGGTATTCTATTATACTTTTTCAACAATGTGACCCTTTGAGGTTCTAATTTTCTTCTTTCCATTGAAGAATATTCTCTGTTCAACTTTATTTTTATTTGACTTTGGTATTTTCTCATTATTTTCTTTTATTTTTTCCCCATAGACTCTCATCTTTGTAATGGTGATATAAATTTTAACAGTAACAGAACTAATAGTTTAACTTGTTGTGATTACTTTGATTGGGAATGGTGTTTTTGTGATATGCTACTATTCTTGCTAATCTAGGATTCTCTACTCTATTGGCAATTTTCTGTGCTTTTCACATCTTAGGAACTTAATAGGTTTTATCATCTTTAGTCTTACCTTTAATTTACTTTCAGTGACAGTAGTGTGGATGGAAAAGTACTTCTGATCATGGACAAATCATTTAATATCATTGGGCCCTACCTTCCTAAAATATGAATATAAAATGTATTGTAAATAAATAAAATTTGCAGCATATATACTAAATTATCTATATGAGTTCTTTAAACTTGAAAATTTTATAATTTCTAAATAACATTTCTAACTTCTAACTCAATATTGTCTTCTCTACTCCCTCCTACAATAAAATATAAGGTACATGAGGGCAGTGACTGTCTAGCTTTTGTATTTTATCTTTAGTATTTTGCACAATACTCAGCACATAATAAGTACTTAATAAGTGGTTTTCAATCCACTCATTAGCTGAATGAGTAAATTAATAAATAAAGCTAGGGAATGGTATTTGTAACCACCACAAAAGTCCATGAAAAGTCTGGACTATCACTAGAAATGAACCTGCAGCAGGTTATATTCATTACGGAATCTCATCATTCCAATGAAAGGTTTTGAATATTGGTGCTTAAATTTGACTCACCCGCTTGATTTTGACAGTTGTCTTAAAGTGAATTTAGGGCTTAATGAAGTTTTCTGGATTGTTAACCATAGACTTGAAGGGAATAATTGTAGTAGTGAGAAAGCAACTTTCTGGCGTAATTACACCCTTTGCCTCCCTGAAAACATTGTCAACAAAAGTACCAGCTTTGATAGTGATTGTTTTTGATGGGCATTGACTGGTTTACTTTAGTAGGGGTTCTGACCATTCATCATAGAACAAACTGCTTTTGGTCTCCTCAATGTAAACCATATTTTATCTGTGTAGGGAAAAAAAGGCTTAATGTCTTCTTGCCAATCTTTAATTCACTTGAATATAGATTAAATTTGTTGTGTTATCTAGGTGTAAACAAAGGTTTCATGTTTCATTCTTTCTGAGTTCTGCATAGTCTGTGTCTTGAGTTAAACATGTGAATATTTTCTAGGATTGACAATTGAAGAGATGATGCAATGGATGACACAGCATGCAAATGTAAGCTTCTGATAGACTGTTCTCCCATGAGTCTTCTTTCCCATATTGTTGAAGTCTAGGTGGAAAAAAGCACTGGTTTGGGAGTCAGGAGCTCTGATTCTGTCTTGAAGCAATTGTCTGACTTGTTGAACCTCACTTTCTGTTTCTGGATTTAACTGTCTTATCTGAAAAAAAAAATGAGATGATTTCTGAGGTGATCAGAATTCTATAGTGGATAGAGTAAAGAACTCAGTGTCTAGAAGATCTGATTTTGAATTCTCTCTCAGACACTTCTAGCTGTGTGAACCTAAGCAAGGTATTAGACATATCCATTTAGTTGATTTCCAAATAGAATCAATAAAACATCCCTCAAAAATTTAGGTATAAAATACTCTAAAGCTTTTATGTATTTGCTACTTAAATCATATATATGTATATATGTATAATGTTAAGCAGTTTTGAATTTAAATTAATAAAGAAATCATTCAAACTATTGATATATATTTTTACATACATTGATCATGGCTAAGAAAAGATAATCATTTTTAAAAATTAAACACACAACTATAGTTATGTTATTTTATAGTTAAAGGGCTTAGCATTCTCTGAGGACATTCTATATGCCTCAGCTTTAAGCACATTTTCATGGCCAAGTAAGAGTCCCAAAAAGATGAGAGTTTAAAGAGGAAATTCTACCTCAGCTCTTTGTTTGTATAGTTTTTAAGACATATGTTTCTTCTTTGGCAAAGCTTTATAGTGATTCCACCTTGTAAACAATTTAAAAAAGGGGAAGCGAAGGGGAACTTTTAAAATTGAAACAAATGGGGTGGGGGGGGAGCCAAGATGGCAGAGTGAAAGCAGTGACTTGCTTGAGCTCTCCCCCAAACCCCTCCAAATATTCATAAAAAATGGTTCTAAACAAATTCTGAAGCAGCAGAACCCACAAAAAGACAGAGTGAAACAAATTTCCAGCCCAAGACAACCTGGATGATTGATCAGAAAGGTGTATCACGCCGGCCTGGGAGCTCAGCACAGCACAGCAAGGGCGCACAGACCGCAGCAAACCTGGAGCAGGCATCAGAGGACGGAATCACGGGCAGCTGTGGAGGTTTCCAGACTCCTCAATCCACAAATGCCAAAGACAACTTAGAAGGTCAGTGGGAAAAGTCTGTTTCTGTTGGTGCTGAGAAAGGAAGGCGGGGTTTGAGCTCCATTCCCCAAAAGCGTGGCCCTGAGGCGGGGAGCTGCTTCGTAAGCTCCCGGCCCACAGACTGAGGGGGAATCCAGTGGCTGATCACAGAGGGACTGCAGGGATCTGTTTGCCAGTGCTGAGGCAGGAATCTTTTGCTTTGCCCTGTGTGGATCTGGGTCACAGTTCTGGGCGGCAGTGCTGGGGTGAGGAGGAGCACTGGCATGGTGGAGCTTGGAGTGGCTGTGGAGAGCAACCCCTCCTCATAGTTATGGGACAGAAAGGAATACTTGTGGTCACAGGCCAGGAAAGGAGTAAACACCTCGCCCCTTAATACCACCTTGGAAGAACTGAAAATTTACACGTCCCTACAACTATCTCTGAAAACAGCTACACAAACCCCTGAAGCTTGGGACAGTACACTCTCCACATTGGAAGCAGACTCTTACCTTAACAAGGAGTTTAAAACTCAAGTAATTGGCTGGGATCATGAGCAAGCAGTGCAAAAAGAGTCAGACTATAATATCTTACTTTGGTGAAAAAGAAGATCAAAATATACAACAGAAGAAGACAACACAGTCTGCTACATCCAAAGCCTCCAAGAAAAATATGAATCAGTCCCAGGCCTTGGAAGAGCTCAGAAGGGATTTTGAGAAGCAAGTAAGGGAAGCAGAGGAAAAACTGGGAAGAGAAATGAGAGTGATGCAAGAAAATCATGAAAAACAAGTCAACAGCTTGCTAAAGGAGACCCAAAAAAATACTGAAGTAAATAACACCTTAAAAAACAGCCTAACCCAAATGGCAAAAGAGGTCCAAAAAGCCAATGAGGAGAAAAATGCCCTAAAAAGAAAAATTGGCCAAATGGAAAAGGAAGTCCAAAAGCTTACTGAGGAAAATACTTCCTTAAAAATTAGGATAGAGCAATTAGAAGCTAGTGACTTTATGAGAAATCAAGACACTGTAAAACAAATCCAAAAGAATGAAAAATTAGAAAACAATGTGAAATATCTCATTGGAAAAACAACTGACCTGGAAAATAGATCCAGGAGAGAGAACTTAAAAATTATTGGACTATCTGAAAGCTATGATCAAAAAAAAAGAGCCTAGACATCATTTTTCAAGAAATTACCAAGGAAAACTGCCCTGATATTCTAGAACCAGAGGGCAAAATAGAAATTGAAAGAATCCAACAATCACTTTTGATAGTGGCTATGCTATGCAAAATTGTCATTTGGGGGTGGTTATAATATATATTACAGTGATAGGAGTAAATACCAAGCACTAATGGAGTTGCAGATTTCTATGATTCTGTGAAATAGAAAATGAACTTAGAAATTAAAATATCTGGAAGTGACCATTCTTTCTCTTCCAATTTTCAAACAAAATTCTATTTTAGAAATATTTGTTTTAAAAAGACATAGCAGTCTACCAAATTGATGATGACATGATAGCTTAAAGGTAGTGTCAATAAAGTGGCAGGATAGAAAATAAAACTATAAAATCAGTAAACACTCTAGGCAGCAATAATAAAATCCTAGGGGACATAATGGAAAGGTTAGTCTCATTGGTAACAATTTCAAAAATGCATTACATATTTGGGAGTAAATCTATCAAGATACAGTCAAGATTCATAAAGGTATCATTGCAGAATACTTCAATGAAATAAATAATTGGAGACTATTTAGTACTTAAGTTTGGACTGTGCTGATATATTGATGGCAATGTAAAAATGAAAATATTTTACAAAGACATGATAAATATGAAGAATTTGGAGAAGCATGAGAATAAATATAAAATTATGAAGAGTGAAATAAGCAGAACCTAAAAATAATATAAATTAATAAAACAATGTAAGTAAAGATGACAATAATAATAAAAATAAGCAATCTAATTTCTGTAATGATGAGCTTGGCCAGAAAGAAGTGGTAAGAAAATGCAATTCCCTACTTTTTTGCTAAAGAAAGGAGGCTGTAGGTGTGTAACACTGAATATACTCTCAGATTTGGTTGATATGCTGGTCAATCACATGAAACTACTTTTTAAAATTTTTCTCTTTTATATTCTTTCTTGAAAAAATGATAGGTTCCTAGGTAGGAGGAGAAAAATATTTGTAATTAAATTCCATGTGTAAAAAACATATCAATAAACATTGAAAACCATTTTATAAACAAAATAGTTTATTATCATAGTTTGATATATTGGTGTGTATATACATATATCCAAATAGATATATATGTAAATATACATACTTCTATCTATCTTTCTATCTGATACAACTAAATGTTGAAGCAAGTGAAAATCCAAAATACATTAATTGATTAAATTATGTTCAGTGCTAACAACATTGTGGTTAGATTCACTTGGTTTCTATTATGACATCCATTAGTGTATACTTTCTTCGAGTAAAATGTCATTACTTAGTTTCAATCAATAGAGTAGGAAATGCTCTATAATTCCATTGTCCTCCTTAAATTTACATAGTATGCATTCTCATTCCTGATTCATGAAGGTCTTACACTAAAATAAACTTTTTTTAAAATCTGCTGATGTAAAATGCTTTTATTTAAAAAAAATCTTATACGAGTCAGATTGCTATTTATTATTAACTAGTAGTGATTAAGGCCACTGATGAGATTTAAAAAAAAAGAAACAAAAAAAGGACTATAGAAAGTTTACAATTTCAACCTAAATATATATATTCACTTGGAGATCTGACATCTTTCACTTTTAGGGGGTATGATTCATGTGTCTATATCTCTAACCTGGAACTCCCTTTCTTTGTAAAACTCCACATTTTATATATCTAGCCTCGTATCTATCTCTGAACTACACATTTTATTCACTTTTTCTGTTGCAAAACAAAACAACTCATCTCCATTCTTGATTTCCCTGTGACCACTATTCTTCCAGTTGTTTGAGCTCAAAGTCTTAGAGTTTGACTATTTCCTTCCTCATATTTGAGCACACATGAACACAAAATCTTATTGATCATTTGAAAAATTATCCATCCATCATTTTCCAGTTTTATTTCATCAACTGCATTCATACTTTTAAAATATATTTTTATTAATTTCATTAAATGTTTCCTAATTGCATGTAAAATTTTAATAATAAATGGTTTTAAAATTTTGAGTTCTGATTATTCCCTCCTTCCTGCCTCCTTCAGAAGACAACCTTATATGTGTAAAGTCATGCAAAACATATTTTCGTATTAGCCAGGTTGCAAAAGAAAACAGACTAAAATAAATAAAGTTTTAAACAATGGTATGCTTCAGTCTGTATGAAGAGTTTATCAAATCTCTCTCTGGAGATGGATAACAGTTTTTATCGTGGGTCCTTTGGACTTGTTTTTGTGTGTTCTCTTGAATAGAGTAGCTAAGTCTTTCACAACTGATCAATCTTACAATACAGCTGTTACTGTGTACAATGTCCTCCTGGTTCTGCTCACTTCATTTTATATAAGTTCGTATAAATCTTCTCATATTTTTCTGAAACCATCCTTATATACTCATTTGTATTATTTAATACTAAATAGTAATGGTCAACTTTATTTAATCGTTTCCCTAAATTCAGCCAAAACTTTTTAAAAAATTGTCATCCTACAGTCTTCTACCCATATGAATTTGTGCAGACCATTCCTCAGGTCTATGATACAGTTCTTCTCCATCCATCTTTACTTATGAATAATAATTCACCTTTACATAGCATTTTAAGGTTTGCAAATTATTTTCCTCAAATCAACTTATGGAATTTGTTTGGCAAATATTATCTTTTATCTCATAGGTGAAGTAATCAAGACTCAAAAGAGTTCATAGATCAATTTATGGGATTTATAGTTGTAAGGGAACCAGATTTAGCTCAGGAGTGTTTAAACTGAGTTTATGAACTTATTTAAAAGCATGTAATAATTACTAAATTTCAATGTAATTTCCTTTGTTCTATATATTTTATTCATTTAAAAACATAAATTTCACCATAAAGGATCCATGACACACAAATAAGTTAAGAAACCCTTATAACTTTCTCATTTTATGCATGAGGTAATGGCCCCAGAAAGAAACGTGGTGGGTTATTAGTGTTAGCCTTCCATAACCTACTTTAAGGGTCATGTGTTTCTGCTACCTCATTTCCTTCATGCCTCAGTCTCCTAAGTACTATAATAATGTTCTGAAATAATTTATAACAACATTCAACTTTGCAGAAGAAAAGTTGATCTCAATATTTTATTTATACAAAGTTATTTTTAGATTTTTATAAATTGTTTCATGGAAAAATTAGAATGATTTGTTGTGAATTGTAGCCCTATTTAAATTTGATTTAAAAAAAGATTTTAAAAATTGACTCCTAAATACCTAGATCTATTCGTCTGTCAAACTTCAAAAGTCGGAAAGTCCAATGTGGGCGTACTAAGTATAACTGTGACCCTCTCTCACATTAAGTAGATGCCTTAATTAAGTATAAAGCAGGCATAAAATGCCCCATTTCAAGCAGCACAGTGAATCAAGCAAATTCTCAAATGGCAAAACTCTTTTTCTGCCCTGGGCAATGTAAGGTGCCAGTACTTATACATCAAAACTTCATTCAATGTAAGATTGATTTTATTTTATTTTATTTACTTTGAAATCCCTACAGCAAGCTATGCTAGTGTTGCACAATTCAGTCTCTATCATGTTTTCCTCCAAATTATTATTTTTCCTCATAACAGCTGATTAACTTAATTCTTCCCATTCTTTCCCCCATTAAATAACTTCTTTATGCATTTTTAACATCAGAATAATTTACTAATGCGTCTGTCATTGATTTCTTTTAATACATCTAGTTATTTTAAGAAAAAAATTGACAATGTGATCACTTTCTGAAAGCTTATGCAATATCTCATACCTATAGCATCCCACATTTCTATTAAGAAGAGTGAAGTGTGCTCCCTGTTTTCTCTGATAATAATGAATTTCATCTGAGTTCAACAGAATTGTAGCTTTGTTTTTATTAACATTGTTTTTGTCATTGTATATGTATATTTCCTTGGTTCTACTAAATTTGCTGTGCATTAATTCATGCACTCCTAGGTTTTTTCTGAGTTCCTCATGATTGGTATAGCTTATGACATAATACTACACTGATGTATTATAGTTGTTCACTCATTCCTGAATTAATAAATATCCATTTTATTTCCAGATTTTGTTGTATTTTGTTTTTGCTACTAGCAAGAGTGATAGCACTTTTTGTCATTTACCTCCTTTTGCATATTGGTTGAGTAATTCATTGGATGAGATTCAGAGTGTATCCATATTATTCCTTGAGTAGGTACCATTAGAGCTGACAAAGGTATAATCTCATCACTTAAAAATGAGGAAACCAAGGTACAAAGAAGTGAGCTAACTTGTCATAAAGATAATAAGTGACAATGCTGGAATTCATACTTGGTCCCTTAACTCAAGATCCAATACATTTCTCATTATACTATGCTGCCTTCCTTACTCAATAGAGATTAGGGTCTGTGTACACAAACACACACACACACACACACACACACACACACGCACACACACCATCACAAGCAAAACTATTAACTGTATCAAAAATATGAGCAACAGAGGAATACTGTAATAAAATCAAAGTAGCAGTAGCCATTGAAGATATTTTTCAGTTCCAGTAAAGATGTCGGATTAAAGTTTGAATGCTGAATCTTAAGGATAGAATGAATTTTTATGTAAGATGATACATGTCTTCCTTTCATAGTTGCTTTTTATGCTGCCTTAAAACATGTCAAAATAATCCCCAACAGAGGAGCCTAAAAGGAATGTCAGCTCTGTGGTTATGTAAATCGAATTGAGTGCTATGCAGCAGGCCTAAGATTTTTATAACTCAGAAGTTGTTAACAGCCAGCTGGTTTGTATCTGTTTTTTATGGTTATTCTTGTCATATGCAGCCTCCACAATTTTTAATTATATTTTATGGTATGTGTTTTCCTCCTCTTGAATCCCATAGTCACTTTTTGCTTCACGAGATATTTTCCACTGGGAAGGGAACAAGCATGGCTGTGGGATTTTATCATTCGAAATACAGTTGTATAATTACTTATTGGTAACAGCTCTAGAGTGTGAGATTCAAGTAAGTCTCCACTGCAAATATGCAGCTTCCTATTACAGTACACATATATGCTTAATGCAATACACCCTGTTAGCAAGTTTTGTAGGCAGCCCCCAGCTAAGAGTAAATAACATGGTGATTATGCCACTTTGTTTTCTATTTTAAAAGAGCTGATTTACAGTTTTTGTTGTATTCATCATGCAAATTAATCTTTGCTTCACAGTTCACTTCTGAATGCAGACTTTTTGTTCCCAAGACTTGATTACATTGCATGTTTAAGATATTAACTCATTTTACATCATGCTTCTGTCTCAAATAGTATGGATACTTTGCGGTCAAAATACTTAAACATAGCTCTATATTATGACTTCCCCTTCTACCCCTCCTACTAAGTACAGGAAAAGGAGTGGAGAAACCTATTTAAATGGCAACAAACAAATAATAATAATAATAATAATAATAATAATAATAATAATAATAATAATGATAATAAATAGACACGTATGGTAGTAAGTCCCATTATTCATTCAGGTGATGTGTTGGTGTGTGCTTATGGAAAAGAAACAGTTTAGAAAGCCCATATTGTTAAGCATGCAGATGGCTTTCCTCAGTATTTGTTCTCCCACGAAATGAAAACATGACTGCCAAGATAGGTTTTAGTGACAGTCCAAGTGCAGCACCTCCTCTCATTTGGGATATGGCAATATAAGGTTTAGAGACCTAAGTGATTAATTGTGAATGGATTGGTGCCTTTGGGGAGCTCACATTTCAAATATGTCTTGAACATCAAGGCTATGTCAAGACTCAAAGAACACATTATGTGGTTTGCCATGCAGGAAAATAAACACTTGCTGATTGTTGATTATACTCTTGAAACCAAATACTGTATTTGCAAACTATGTCATATGAAATGTATGTTGCTTAATATATAATGGAGACAATATCTGTTCCTCTATTACATTTCAAGAATTGATTAACATAATCTAATTTCATTACTTTAACAGGATAAAATCAATATATGTATTGTTGTCACACTTAATGTCCTCAAACATTATTGCTGCATACAGCTACTTCTATTACATAATTTTGCCATATTTAAACATTTTAAAGCTAAAGATTACTGG
The DNA here is from genome assembly GCF_003287225.1 of Phascolarctos cinereus. Lineage (NCBI taxonomy): Eukaryota > Metazoa > Chordata > Mammalia > Diprotodontia > Phascolarctidae > Phascolarctos > Phascolarctos cinereus. The sequence continues at coordinate 115,908,026 of NW_027556180.1, read as the reverse complement.
CATTTAATTTTGATCAACTTATACACCAACATTTCAATATACAACACATGGTTCAATAGAAGTGTAGCCTCCTTCGGTACTGCAGAATCTCAATATACTTTATATTGTCTGTGCCAGTTATGTTAAGTTACTACAAGATGCTTCCCATGCTAAATATAATTAATTCATTAGGCCAACTTGTGTGTTAATTATTCCGGAGATTTGAAACATACCACTTACTTTTAAAAAAAAAACACAAAACTAGTTACGAGGAAGTGTTTAAGCTTTGAAGGTCAAACAAATGCTGAGGCAGGAAGACTCAGGAGAGGCTAAAGACAATGAAAGTGACAATTAGGACAAGTTTAGGAAGATGGAGAAATATTGGAACTTTGTTATAGGCTAGTGGACAAGGATTCATAAGATGTAATTGAAGTGAATAATTAATGCTAAGAGGAATTCAAGAGCATACGATTTTAAAGCACAGGCAAGAAGAAAAAAAAGGTATAACCTTTCAGAGGAGAAGTGAAAAACAAGATTATTAGGAGAAAGAATAAATAAAAACTGATCAAAATTTGGGTGAGATGAAAGATTTAATTCATTATGGAAATATACAAGACTTTATAGAGCTTTGTTGACAATCAAGGAATATAAAGAGAGAATAATGAATTTCTGAATTAAGCTCTGAAGCTTAAATCCCAACTTCTTATTTTAAAAGTTTATGTAATACTGAGGTAATTTAGTGAGATACAGACATAGCTAGATAGATAGAACATTGAATGATAACATGACAGTGAACAAAAAGTTGCCCCAAGAGCCAGGAAGATTTGGATTCAAGTTCCCCCCACACTGAAAGGTACTGGATGTGTGATCTTGTAGCAGCCACTTAACCTTTTATTATTTTGTACAACTCTCTAACATTAAAAGTTGCAGAAAAGGTGCTGCCTTGCATTAGCAGGAGTTTCCTATTGAATCCCCTATAGTAATGCAATCATATCCCTGACACTATTCTTCATATAAATTTTAAATTATCTAAATTATTTAAAAATAATAATAGAAAAATAAGATATATTTTATCTTAATTTTTCTTTTTCAATGCCATTACCCTGGGAACTGTTCAACTTTCTTATTTCTTTAGTTGATTCACAGAGTTAGGAGTTATTTTAATTAAAACAACCTGTGTCTTTGGATTTTCCTGACACATCAAGAGATCAATACAAATACAAAGTAGACAGAGAGACTGAATTGGTAGGTAGAATGTGCATACAAATGTTTTAAGTATTTTCACAATAATCTCTTTATATTAATTAATGAAGAAAAGCAAATTGAATGGTTCACCATCATCATCATCTATTAAACACCTATTGCATGATTACTAAAAGAAGTGCAAGAAATGGACCCTATCCATGAGGAGTTTACATTCTAATTTTTATTATAGGCTACACATCTATTAGGTAATCTGGTTAAGTACCAAATGACCAATATAGAGAATAAGTTCTGGTGCTATCAAAGGATTATTTTTCTTGGCCTTGAGCTTATTATGAAGTTTAATTTTATTTTCAGATGAAGCAATTGTAATTTGTGATTTGAATTCACTTATGTAAATTCTATATACAAACTAGTTCTTTACCATTTGCCCCATTCAAAGCTGATCAAATTAGTGTGTGTCTTGTCATGCAACTTATCCTTTGCAATCAGGACTATTATGTTCCTTATTGTACATAAAAGCCTTGTCCATATAGCATGTAAAGGTAGACAAATCCCTTGAGAAAGAGGAGATTAAATGTCTTTTTCTTAAACACATTTCCTTCTCATAGAAATTGTCTATTTTCTTACTCAAAATAAGTGTTAAAGAAAGGATTCCCCCCCACACACACACATAAAGTCCTGCTTTGATTTATCTTGAGGGAAGGAGAATTTCCCTGGATTTTTCAAACATTTGCTCTCACAACTTCTACCACTCTAGAAAGGCTACAAGTATTGGCCAAGTGAGTACTTCAATGTATTTTGTGTGAGAATAAACCTAGCCAAATATAGATAGTCTCATCACCTGGTTGCTCTGGAGTGATGAATTTTTCTGACCTTAGGAAATTTAAAAGATCATCTGTTAAGTTGTAGATGGTCTGTGTTCTGTGTTAGTGGAAGCGTTAGTGAGATCCTGGGTACTTAATATCTTGAAGAGTAGAAAGAGGGCATTTCTACTTCTATCCAAGATTCAATTTCTTCATTATGAGATTTCCCTTCTTTACTCCATATTTTTCTGAACTTATTTACATTGTCACATCACAGCTAACATATTTGCATTTCTTACTTGGCAGATAAGAAAGGAGTTCAAAATTTTCCAGTTTAAAACAGTAAGAGACAATAAAAAAAAAGTCAACAAGCCTTTATTAAGTGGTTACTATATTCCAGGCACTGTGCCAAGCACTATAGATATGAAGAAAAGCAAAAAAAACCCCCAAAAAGTTTACAATCCCTACACTCAAGGGTCTTACATTCTAATAAAAGAGACAACATTCAAACAATGATGGTCATATAAGAGACATGTACTGTAAATGGAAGATAATTTCATAAGGAAGGCACTAACATTGAGAAAAACCAGGAAAAGTGTTTGTTCAGTTTTTTTTGTTTAGTTTTTACAGAAGATGGGATTTGAGCTGAGACTTCAAGCATATATCTATTTCATTAGCTATTGCCTATATTGAATTTATTTGAAAATATATTTTGAAGTCTGGAATTATTAGATCCATTCTAGACAATGTGGTATTATAAATCAATTTTTCTGAGAAAAAATGAAATGGGAAGTGACAAGTTTATAAATATTCACATATGTATCTATAAATATTTGTGTATCATATGTATATACATATACGTGCATTTATGTGTAATTACAATTTTTAAGGTTAAGTGTATATATGTTATATATCTTTTACATGTAGATTTACAATGTGATATTAAAATACTATCCTTATGCTACATTCATAAAAATATAATCCTTGTGCAATCTTTCCTTTTGAAGTACAGAAAAATTGTTTAGTTTTACTTTAGCATGGCAATTATGTACATATGTATATACACATATATATTATACATACAGAGAGAGAGAGAGAGAGAAAGAGAGAGAGAGAGAATGAGAGACTTCTTTAGGTCCTGTTTTTCTAGCCTTAATATCCCTAAATATCAGGGGTTTCAGGGATAAAAAGGATTATAGAGTACAACTTTAAGTAACGAATGGTATTCTTTAGGGTATAATAAGTGCAGGTGTCAGGTGTAACCAGTACTTCAGGCAGAAGCCTGTTGGGACTTCTAGTATTGGAGCATCTGCCTGTGCACTGCACTTTGTAAAGTAAAGGAGCCTTTGGAGATAAAAGGAAATGACTGTTTGGGGAGGAAAACAACAGCAACAAAAAGCCATCGAGTCTACTGACAACCACATTGCCTTCAGACTTTAGTTGTTTTTGTTCTGCTTTGTTACAGATGACTTTGGTTTCTTTCACAGGTGAAATGTGTTGACATCAGACTTCGTTGAAGTTTGGAGTTTCTTGGAGTGGTCATTATGGTCTCTGAGCAAAAATCCTAGAACTTATTTATTTATTTTTTTGGCCTGGAATACTTCTTCTAATAATTCTGTTTGAGGATCTGATTGATGTTGTTTGTGAAACCTAAAATCATAGAGATGATATTAATTAAACTATTTAAGAATTTGGGCCTATTACTTGTAGTAGGACTTAGTCTTGAATGAATATGCATATATGCATAAACATTCATATTCTCATACAAATATATATATATTCAAATTCTTAAGTAGTTTAATTCTTAAATATATATGTATAATATTATACAAGGCTGCATTGGTGTTATATGTTTATATATTTGTATCTATGTGTGTGTGTATGCATATTTGTGTGAAGTTATACACACACAAATGATGTTTTTAGAATCTTTTGGGGTGGTTTGATGGCTTACCTGTGATTCCGTGTAGTCCTATCAGTTTATTTCTTCTAGACTCATTTCTTCTATATCCCCCATGACCTGTTCCCAATCTTAAGGTGATTCTTGGCTCCTTATTCTTACTCACCTCTACAAATACAGTCAGTTCCAAGTCTTCCATCAATATCTCTTACTTGTGTCTCCTTCTCTCCTCTCACATGACCACAATCTTTGTTCAGGCCTTCTTTACTTTTCAACGGGAACATCATAATAGACTTTTAGCTGCACTTCCTGTCTCCATGCTTTTCCTTCTTTACTTAAGTCTTCTTATAGGTATAAAATTGAAATTCCTAAAGCATAGTTATGAGCACTTTGTTACTCTGCTTAAAGAGATCTAGGTCTTGAGTTGCCTATAAGATAAAGTGCAAACTCCTTTTTTTGGTAACTTCAGCTTTTCTCATCTGCCTTTGGGCTCGCTAAGTTACAATGCACTATTTTCCTTCCTGCTTGCTACCTTCTATACCAATTGTTCTTTCTGCTCCTAACAATAACACTGTATTTCTATCTCCATGCTGTTGAATAGGCTCTTTTCCATGCCTGCATTACCCTCCTTCATGATCTCTACCATTTTGGACCCTTATTCACTTTCAAAACACAACTTAACACCATCACCTTCACTAGGCCTTTGCTGAATCACAGCTGTTAGTGTGTCTAGAATTTACTCTTTATGTAGTACTTACTGATGTGGCTTAGGGACTTAGGGGTGCTGGGACCCCAAAATCACTTTGCGCAAATCCTGCCTGAAAGAATTCAACCCAAGCCTTCTTTCATCCAAAAACACGGTTCATTGAAGATTTGCCATATTAGCCAGACTCTTAAGGCATCTGAGCATCTATGGGCTATTGGCTAGATTGTGAAAATTTGAGAAGTGGATAGATTATAAGAATCCAAGCAGTAGCTAGATTATAAGAATCCCAGCATCTTTTTTATTTGTTTGTTTGCTTTTGTTTTGCATATTTTATTAATTTATTTTGATTTATCAACAATCACTTCCACATGCTTTTGAGTTTAAAATTTTCCTCCCCCTTCCTCCCCAAAACAGTGCACAATCTGATATAGGCTACACATTTACATTCCTATTAAACATATTTTCACATTAGTGAAGTTGTAAGTAAAAATTAAAACCAATAGGAGGAACCATCAGAAAGAGGAAACAAAACTCAACAGAAGAGAAAAAAAAGAGCGATTCAACTTTCACAGTTATGATTACTATCTGTGTCTTTTTCTCCATCCTTTTTTCCCTTGTTTATGCTTTTCTTTCTTCTCTCTCCCTTCCCCCCCTCACCAGTATTTTGCTTTTGACCACCACCTTCTTCAGTCTCTCCTCCCTTCTATTAGCCCCCTCCTTCCCTTTCCCTTTGCGCCCACAGCTTCTTCCCTCCCTTCCATCCCCCTCCCTTTTCTTTCTCCTTTTCCCTCATACTGACCATAGGGCAAGTTAGATTTCCATACCTAACTGATTATGTTATTCCCTTCTTGAACCAAATCTGATGAGAGCAAGGTTCAAATAAGGCTCACCCCCCTCTCTTCTTTCCTTCTGCTGTAATAGGATTTTCTGTCTTTTCCTGTAATGTAATTTACCCTTGTCTGCCTCCTCCTTTCTCAGTACATTTTCTAAGATCAGACTAATCCACTTACTTGCATCCACTTAATTCACTTGATTAGATTTTTTTTTATCATTACATCAAAGTCAACTAATATCCACCCCTTTATGTATATCCTTTAACATGGTGTAATAACAATACAGTTCTCAAGAGTTGCAAGTGTCATCTTCCCTTGTAGGGATGTAAACAGTCGCCCTTATTAACAACATTTTGTATCTTTCTGTCCCATTTACCTTTTTATGTCTTTCTTGAATCTTGTACTTGAAGATCAAATTTTTTGTTGAACTCTGGTCTTTTTATGAGGAAGGTTTGGAAATCCCCTATTTCTCTTAATATCTATTGCCTCCCTTGAAAAATCATGCTCATTTTTGCAGGGTAGTTGATCCTTGGCTGCAATCCAAGCTCCTTTGCCTTATGAATATCATGTTCCATCCCTGCGTCTTTTAATGTAGAAGCTGCAAGGTCCTGTGTAATCCTGACTGTGGTTCCATGATATTTAAATTGTTTCTTTCTGGCTGCTTGCAGCACCTTCTCTTTCATCTGGTAATTTTGGAATTTTGCTATTATATTCCTTGGTGTCTTCAATTTGGGATCTCTTTTAGGTGGTAAGTGTGTATTCTTTCTATGGTTATTTTACCTTCTGGTTCTAGGACTTCAGGGCAGTTTTCCTTTATGATTTCCTGAAAGATACTGTCCAGGCTCTTTTTTTCATCATGATTTTCAGGTAGTCCAATGATTTTTAAATTGTCTCTCCTGGATCGATTTTCCAGGTCGGTTGTTTTACCATGAGGTATTTTATGTTTTCATCCATTTTTTCATTTTTTTGTTTCTGTTTGACTGATTCTTGCTCTCTCATAGAGTCATTAGTTTCCATTTGTCCAATTCTAGTTTTTAACAGATTGTTTTCTTCTGTTAGTTTTTGTACTTCCTTCTTCAATTGGCCAATTGTATTTTTAAGGGATTTGTTTTCTTCAGTGTACTTTTTTTCCAATTGGCCAATTGTATTTTTTAAGGACTCTTCTACCTCTCTCATTAGACTTTTAAAATCCTTCTTGAGCTCTTCTAAGAAGGCTTTTTGGGCTTCAGACCAGTTCATATTCCCTTTTGATGTTGCAGATGTGGGTTTGTTGACAATGTTGTCCTCTTCAGAATTTCTGTCTTGATCTCCACTCTTCTCATAATATGAATCTATGGTACGTTTCTTTTTACTCATGGTTTCTTTATTCCCTGGACTTTAAAGAGGTTGAGCTCTCCTGCTGGGGAGCAGAGGGCACTGACCCAAGCTTCTTGTGTTTGGAGCCTAGGTCTTGGTCACTGGCTTTGTGTGCTAGGCCCTCTTATGTTGACAATTGGAGGCTATAGGGTTTTGGCAGCTTACCTCATGTTGGGCTGGAATCAGCAAGGCTGGAACTTTCAGGCAATTATAGGTTGGCTGCTTCTCCTTTCCTTTAGCTTTCTTCAGCTCCTTTTAGATGGGTGCTGCAGGGTGTTTATCTGCCTGGGGCCCCTTTCAATGCTGCCTCCATCGTTTCTGCTAATGCACTGGGAGATTCCTTTGTGGTAGAGTGCTGAGGCACCTGGTGCTTTTCTGAGCTGGTTTCCACTGGTTCATCCACCTTCATTGAGGCATTCAGAGGTCCAGGTGTTGGAGTTTGCCTGCTCTACCACCCGGGTTTCAGGATCTCCTCCTGGTTGACAGTTGGAGTTGTTAGGTTGGAATCAGCAAGGCTGGGACTTTAGGAAGACTCTAAGTTGCTTTCCTCAGCTCCTTTCAGATGAATGCTGCAGGGTACTTATCCACCTGGGGCTCTTTGTCGTGCTGCTTCCCTTATTTTTGCTGAGGCACTGGGAGACCGGTTGGCTGGGTTGCTGTACTGCTGTACCCTGTCTTTCTTCTAGTTCAGCTGTTTCAGGTTTTTTTTTTTTCTGGGGTGATATTTTCTGGGTTTCCAGAGGTTGATCAGAATCCCAGCATCTCAATGGAGACAAGATGGACCTTATATACAGAAAGCCTATGGGAGGTTCTAGGAGTGGCCAGGTAGTTTGGGGGGAATAGAACTCCTGGGACCTGGATCTCCTGGCCAAGGGAGAATGAAGCCTAGTTAGGATTAATGGTGGGAAATGGCCAGGGGCCACACATAGGGAGGTAAAACAAAGGAAGACCAGGCTAGAGTAATAGAATTGGGAGACTGGGTGTAACCACAATGAAAGGCCAGTTGATGGATTATAGCCTCAGGCAAATGCCAGAGATTTGGCCATGTGGGAAAGTGCAGGGTTTTTCCTTTCTGGGGCCCAGATCTCAACCTCATCATTTACGTAATATATACATCAGTCAAAAAACATTTATTAGGTGCTTACTCTATGCAAGACACTAAAATAAGTTCTGGGGATAGAAAAGAAGGCAAAAGTATATGGTCTGTTTCCTCTAGGAGTATACTTGTTACTCTCCTATAATAGAATTCAAGCTCTTTGTAGACAGGGATTGCTTCATTTTTTTTTCCTTTTTACCTCCAGCTTTTAGCACAATAAGAGCTTAAGAAACACTTGCTAATTTTTTACACACACACACACAAAACAAACACACACACACACATCTTATAATGTCATGTCTTTCTAGGGCAAATTCACCAGCATTAAAAAAAGTATTAAATGAACTTTTGATGGCTTCTGAAGTCTCTTGAAATGGAGGGATTCCAAAAAAAAAAACTGAGGGTAGATTCTAAATGAAATTCTAGGTTTTTTTGCTGCACCCCCGAGGATGTCTGTGTGAAAGCAAGAGTATAACAGAGGAACAATTAAGCAACACCTTTGAGAACATGAAGTATTTCCAACATGCTGCTCTTGATATTAACTGTAACATTGTCTTCTTTGCATTTTTGAAGTCTAGGTGAACATCTTCAGGCCTAATTCATTTGTATTAGTGGTCAAAATCATGGCCTACCAGTAACTTTTATAGAGTATGTGATACATATGTAAATACATCAGTTTCAATCACTCCTTGTAGTTTGTCTCTCCTTTAATGAGTACATTTGTTGTGCCATACTGTGGCTTGTAGCTACATTATGAATCCATTAAGACATAGTTCATTGTTTTATATAACAATCACAGCAAATCACTGATCAAGATCTTGCTGGTAATAAAGGCTAGTAAGATGCCAATAGGTTTCACAGTCATTTTCTACTTTTTTCTCAAATTATTTGATTAGAAACAAATAAATAGTTTTGACCCATTTTATACCAGTTTTTGGTTTTATTCACATTATCTTATAAGAAGTTCTTACTAGCCAGATTAAGGTTATACTAAGTTCTCACAAGACTTAACGGCAATGAACAATTTGTACCAGTTATGAATATTCACCAAATCTTTCTGATAAGGAAGATTGACTGCCAGTTCAAATGCTGATTTGCATAAATGTACATGATGAAAGATCATAAGGTTGTCATAAGCTTTTCTCAGGATGCTTTCTCAGGATAATTAAAACTGAGGATGATTAATTTCTTAGAGTTTGGAAACTTTCAGAATTCAAAAAATATTCAGTATTATCTTTCAACCTTTGGATTGATCTCCATTTAAAATTGTGGAGGGAGGGAACTAATATTTCTTAAATACTAAAATTTTAGAAACATACTGATTGTATATGTTCATTAGGGGAAAAACACGTTAATGCCTTTTAGAGTAAGGTAACATGTTGTTAACTTTCTACATACAGTGACTGTAGGAGCAATGTCATATACTAAACAGAGTGTTAGATTTTGGATCAGGGAACTTTAGTTTGAATTCCAGCTTTTATGGTTGTTATCAGCATGACTCAGTACTTTTCTTCTCCAGACCTCATTTTTCTCATTGGTAAAATAAGGGTGTGGGGTTAAGGTGTTGTCTCCAAGTTTCATTTCAATTCTAAATCTATAATCCCATGACCTCAAAGATTCCTTAAGCATTTTGTTAATGAAACATAAAGACATTTAAAGACCAGCATACTTTAAGTACTTATTATGATTTAACCAATTTAAGGTTTTACTTAAATCATGAGTACTTAAGTTTTATCTAGAAAAAAATAGCAAAAGAGTATATTCAAAATGGAATAGATTCCCTGGGAATGGGTTGGTCCTTTGGAATATGAAGCACTCTTTTAGGATACCAAGATCTCATTTAGTGGTAACTGATTACTTGATAGCTGAAGAAGTAAGCCTAGATAAGGGCACATTCATTCTTCTTAACTTTCCCACTGTTTTGAAAAAAAAAGATTTAACAGTAAGTATAGAGGAGATATGTATGTTTAGAGGGCATATGCTCAATCATTAAGCAATTATATTTTTAAAAACTTAATCAGACTTTATATGCTAAAGATTTATTATAACATTGTCATTGAGGTTGCATATTCAGGTGAAAATGTCCAATAACAAAGCTGACTGATTATCAGTTCCTTGAGGGCAGGCATTGTAGCTTACTCATTCTATTTTCTGCATCACCATTAACCAATGTTTTGCACAGGGTGGAACTCAATAATTGGAGTTTAATTGATAGGATTGATGAAATCTCCTTTAGGGCAATTTTAAGCTCCATTACACTGAATGCTAAGTTAAATAGTTTTATGACGATGAAGTACCTATTTCTGCGTCTTCCTGTCCTATTTTGTTCCTTTTGTGTCCTCCCTTTTCTGGTTGTTTCCTTTTGATCTGACCACTAGTTCTATCAATTAACTTAGTTGAAATTTCTGTTTGTTTCTTTGGTGTTTTTTTTTATTGCAAATATCTTGATGTATATGTGTGGTAGTACACTTTTAAATACTGATATCCTTTTCTAAATTGAACAAACCTCTAAATAAAATATTTTTCTCATTGATTTCCATTATAAATGAAATTTTAAATTGAAATTATAAAAGTGATGCATATATTAGTCTAGGAAAGATTTTTTAATGGAGGAAAGTAAAGAAAATGGTGCTGCCTATTATCTAGTAATTATCACAGCATGATAAATAACTACCTAGTAAATATAAAAAGTAAAAGAGTGACTCATTGTGGAAATAATATAATGCTTTTCTTTCTTACTTTTTATATTTACTAAACAATTATTTATCGTGCTGCAATAATTACGAAGCCCTCAAGGTGCTTACATTCTATTTGAGAAAGCAACATATAAAAATGTATCTCTCTGTGTGTGTGTGTGTGTGCACAAAGTAAGTGCAAGGTGATTTGGGAGAAGTATTAGTAACTAAGGCCTTATATAGGAATTGGCAATTGAGCTTGAGAATAGGCACATATAGCACTTCAAAATTGGTGAAGGGCTTTATTATGTTCTCATTTCTCAAGGAGGGCTCATTAAGCCTCTTTTCCTTAAAGGGATCAAAAGTTGTTGAGGAAAGGAGACAGTTCAACAAAAGATACAAGGTGGTAAGATGGCTCAGAAGTACATTCATTTTGCCATTCTTTAAGCTCCTCCTTTCTGTCTCTCTGTCTCTATCACTGGGGTTGCTGCTAGAGGTTTCACTACATTTCTGAACTCTCAGGGATCAGCAGGAAAGAGCTTAAGCACTGTAGCAGAGCAGTGGGGGACCCTCTCTAATATACATGGACAGTCACTGTTCCAGGGAAGTATTGATAAGTGAATTTGACATAATGCATAATCCAATTAGTTCACTGATTTAGAAATTCGTAGAAGCAAGACTGTGCATATTGGGTTACCATATAAGAAAGAATCATTCTATTAATTTAATACACATAATTATTCTGTTTCTAATTAATCACATGAAACAAGTTTACATTTAATAGTTTTTATAAGAACTTTTATAAAAATATGTAAAAGAAAAGTAATTTGACAAGGATTATGTAGCTATCTCCAAGCAAAGAGAAAGATACTAATTGGTAGATGGAGGGCCTCAGCCCTTTCTATTTCAAATGCTGTGGTACCTGGATGTTCCATATGTAAATGTTCAAGTCACAATTTCTTTCTTATGGAACTTTGACTATACAAGGAAGTAGATTTTCATTATAATGCTTTGAAAGGAAATACATACATACAGATATGTATATATTCTAACTATTTCTAAAGCTATTCATGTTTTGAAGTCTTTGGTAATTGTAGGAATGGAATAAAAGTGGTGAAAAGTTTTAAATGGTAAAAAATTTCATATATAGTATTTGAGACAGCAAGCTGTTAGATTTTTCTCTTTTTTCTAACTTCTGGATCTCTTAACCTCCTGTTACCAAAACATGATCTTTCCCAATGCTTAGTGAAATATTGTATAATTTGGTAAGATGGTTATATTTACGACAATGTTCCAACAGTATGGATTGTTAACTAAGCAATGTGTTTATAAAATGATTCTGATAGTTGGGGAAGAAGTACTGAGTACAAAACAATATTTATTAGTTAATAATGAAACATATTGCCTAAACATATAATCAAGTTTTCTGGAACTTACAGAAAATAAAATGAAGCCTTATTCTTTCACAGATACTTCCACAATATATCTATGTATCAGTGATTCAAAAAAATTCTTTTACAAAACTGAGTTTAATAAAATGTACCCTATGAAACCAGTAATTTGATTTCATCTATTTTAGCAGACTTTAACCAGGGCAGTTATTTCTGAAAATCCAGAATTAGTAAGGACAAGGATGGAGAAAAAATATTTTTTTCCCTTTGTATACCTAGCCCCTATCATAGTGCCTTTATGTCAGGCCATTGATAAATGTTTCTTGAACTTGAATTTCTAATAAAAATGTACAAATGTGGCAACCATATTTCAAATAAATATACAAGAATATTAAATATACATGGATGTTAATATTGAACTCTATTTCAATAGTTTTGATTTTTTAATACTTTTGTTTAACCTATCCTTTTTTAAGTAAGGGGAGAGTATTTAACTAATTTGTCTTTGTGATAGGGGCCCAACTTCTCAGAGATCTCTCTCAAATCTTCACATAGACGTGCTGCAAGAAACTAGGATGTGTTTTTTCTCGTGGTGTTTATGTGCCCAATTAGATATTATCTGCAGTGAAATTGCATGCTTTCTCTTTTAACACCCTTTAAGTGGGGGTGAGAAATGTTTGCTTTGTCTGCGTCATTGTTCAGAAGGACAAACTACTGATGAATTTCTGAACCTGCTTTCAGTCCACTTAAAACAGGAAGGAATATTCTCAGGTCTCAAAGCCTTTTTATTAAAAGGCCTCATAGGCCAGAGCTCAGTGCCTGAGTTTGTTTCCAAACTTGAGTTTCTAGAGTTTCAGAGAGACAGACTTCCATTAGGCCACCAGGCTAGCTCAACAATGTTTAGATATTATTTCAATCAAAGAACTATGTTCCATTACCCCAGGATCTGTGTCAAGCTGTGGATTAGGTTAAAAAACCAACAAAAGCTACTGGTGGCTGAAAGATTATGAGTATTTAGCTACGTTACTGCATTACAGGCAGGAACATGTCCTTTCAGTGTGTTTGAGTTTCACAAGGTTACAATTAATTAATTGTGTCTATCTAGGTAAAACATTAGTCTAAGTTAAAGTGTGCAATTTTAATAAATCCTTTAGATTCCTTTGATCTCCCTCTCTCTGTTTCTTATACTGTGTGCACACTAGAAAGCAGATTTCCCAAACCCATAAAACAGAGATTAATGGAACAAAAAGAAGTAGTTTTGTACCTCTCCATTCATTGTGTAACTGTCACATCTCTTTCTACATGTACATTCATTTTTTAGTCTGTCATATAGCAACCTAGACTATTTAAACAATTTTTAAACTGTGTCAGTCTTTACTAGAATATTTATCAATGTGATTTAATAAAGTGCTTTTATTTTCTAGATAATGATCTAGATATGACTTCTCTTTTCACCTTCTTTCTATGATTCTTTCTTCCTTTTAATGTGAGGCTATACCTACAAACATACACATAGGCAGAGACTAGATAGGACAGTAAAAATAAGCTATCAAGTGTCCTTTTGAAAAATGTAACTTCTTATCATACTGAAGTATTCTCAACTGTCTTGTTTATGTAATGGAAATTCTTGGTCACAGGTTTTATGATCCACTACCAATTTATGAAGATCAAATCTTCTCAAATACTGTTAGACTTCCTAACCCAAATCCTTCATCTTTGCTAAATTCCATATGTTCTACTTTCCTTACCTTCAACATCACAATCTACTCCCCTACTTTTCTTTTCACTAGCTTTTATCCCTTCTTTTCCTTTCCAAAGTTGCTATTGTTTTTGTTTACCTACTAATGGAATCCCTCCAAGTTTTTCCCAATGCGAAAAGACCTCCTTTGCATTCCTGGCAAAAACAATGGAGCAACAGAACTTCTGGTTACCAATGGTTTTTTTTTCCTCCTGCCCCACTGAACTACACTGCCTGGGCAGGAATACAGTTCTTGGTATGGAGCCTGGTGCTACTTTCACTTGGCAGTCCAGTTGGGCACAAATCCCTACCATGATTGCTGCAGGCAGATGAAAAGGTGGCAGTGGTGATTCTCTTAAATGTGTGCCTGGAGTGGGAGGAGAAGCACCACATCTGCTCAGGCAGCTGCCAAACTGATGCTCCACCTGGGCCCCTACTGGGATCCATGCTGCTGTCTAGGTGGAATAAGGTGAGTCAGGCAAGGAGGAATCACAGAGTTAGCAACTCTCTTCCTCTCCTGTTCTGGAGGGATTCTGAGTGTAAGAGGTTGGACATGTGGACCTTAATCCCTTTTGCTTTTCCCCCCGTAGGCTCAAGAAATTTCCATTTCTAACTCCCTCTTTTATATAATGTTGGGGTTTGAAGAGCTTGAATATGCTTCATTATCAATAAGTATTTATATCGCGATTATTACATGCAACAAATATTGGTAGATAATAATGTGGATTTTTCCAGATAGGCTAGTTCCAGGATATGCTAATACACGAGTCCCCCTTTTAAAGTCAAGACATAGCCAAAAGACCATTTTTATTACCAAAGTTCCTAAGAAGAACACTCATTCATTGTCTATGAAGGCATTCTGTTAACTCCCCAGGATTTAGTCACTACCAGATCAATGTCATCTAATAATATAGTGCATAAGTACATTTCTAGTATGTAAGGAAGTCACCAAAACATCAAATAGCTTTGTGAAACAGTGGTGGCAATGCTATAAGATGTACATATGTTAAACAGGAAACCAAAAATTTAGGAGTAACAGTCATGGAAAAGACAAGCTATTTCCCCTCCATTTGGCAGTTTTACGTTCGGCTAAATAGATTGTTCTGTAAATTCAACACCTACAGAAAGTATTTTTTATATTGTTCAAAGCTGACCTCTGCTTTTACAAAGGTTTATCTGCACTTTTTCATCTGTTTAGAAGCATACATTTTTGGTTAAGAAATCGAAGACAATCTCTCTTTGTCTCTCTTTTTTTTTCTAAGCTGGGTAGGTTGAGATAAAAAAGAATGACTGCTTTAAAAGTCACACATGGCTGTAATTTAAGATTTTTTCCCCCTCATTGTCCGTAACAGTTGAAAGAAACCTTCAATGAAAGTTTATTAACTAGGCCAATGCCTGAGGCAATAAAGGTTCATTTATTACCAGTTTCTTGGCTGTTTTTCTTCTTCTATTTTTCGGTTAAACTCATAGCGTAAGATAATACTTCACAAAATTAAACCTTTGACCTTCTGTAGAGTTAAGTCTCCTTTGATTAGATAAAGTAACAATTTATGGTCCAGCATGAGGTTGCGCATGAAATGAATAATGCAACAGACTCAATGCAGACTGAGAATCTATTGCTTTTGAAAAGATGAATGTTGGTTAAGAAAAAAAAATTGTACTTAAATGTATTGTTTTGACTCAAAATGCACTTTAGCAATATTTCAAAAGGTTTTCCTTATCTGATATAGTCATGGTTAGAGTTTTCTATTTCTCACAATAAAGAACTGAAAACAATATACATGTATTTTTGAAATATTACTAAAATCACAAAGAGCCAAAATATTGCCCAAATCACTTTTTGATATTGTGACTTCATCACAATCCAGGTAGTATTAAAGAACCACAATAGACTGCTAGAAAGAGAAATTGAAGACTGATTCCACAAAAAGAATTTAGTGATGATAATTACTCATAATAATATGAAGATTCTTTTGTTAGTGTGTACCACTGTTGATAGCACTTAGATCAAAGAATCTAACATCTTTGAGTCTAAAGCAATATACTAAAACCAACACTATTCATCCTTTATTTTGTTGATCTCTGCAGAAAGGCTTGACTGTGTATTGGTAACTTTTACTTGTGGAAGAGAAGGGATTTCCCCTAAGTTCTACTTTGATTATTTTAACTTGGGGATAGTGGTGGTGATGCTGGTAGAGGTGGTGATAATTGAATTTGTGAATATTTATACACATGCACACACACACACACACACACACACATACATATATATGATTTTCAGAGATTTCATTTTTACTAAGCTTCTTTTCAAAGACACATGTAGAATTTGAGATATGGGTCAAATTCATAATTGACATATCCCTGGTATTCCTTATCCCCCTGGCCTACGACAGAAGATGCTATATGCAATTTTAGAATTTCAATTCAAGTGTAATTTTACTCTTAGCATTGCAAATCCAACAAATGTAGACTCATGTATAAACAGTACTGAGAACGTGTTTCTGACCAAGCTGTTGTGATTAGCTGGTTGTTTGAATTACTAATTGACATGCAAAAGTAGAATGCTTTAGAGAAGTGTTTTAGAGTTCGAGTTTGGTCTTTTTTCAATTAGTTTAAATTATTTAAGGTGAAAAATTCTACTGCAGTAATTTAGTTTCTCTTAATAGAATCTCATAGGGAAGCTTATATGAGGTCAAAAGAAGCTATTTGAGTTAGTAAGATACACTTGCAAAGAAAATTCTATTGAGTTAGGATTTAGAGCTGCCACAATTAATAAACATCTTTTGAAGAAAAGAAATATTTATACTTATGCTGAAGTAATGCAAAACATTCTGGTAATAAAAAAAATTCAAATTCCATGCTTTGCTAGAAATAACATGTTTCTTCATGCTGGAATAAAATTTTAAGCAAAAACACAGGGGAAATATATAATAGAAAAAATCCATTGAAGACTTTCTATTGGATCCAATGTATTCTACTTGTTTCAGTGAGATGGATTACATATGCTAAGTAAAGCCTCATAAGTAAGTAGATTATATAGCCTGTTTTTTTTAAATGAAACTTAAGAAGAGTACAAAGCCATTCTTTATGATACACAAATTAAGGAAAAATGAAAACAATATAAATAAATAATCCCAAAATAATTTGGAATCAGTCAAAAATATTTGTCAAATATTTCCCATGTTGAAGACTGTGAATTAAGGCTGAGATTAGGGAATTTATTATACAGCTCTTTCCCTCAAGGAGTCTAGAAAATATTTGAAGAGAATACTGTATAGGAGGTAAGATAACTACCAATACCAGACTTTAAAATAGCATTCCGAGTAAGTGCTATAGACTCATTTCAATGGATCAGTTATGAAATCTTTATGATTTTATCACACTAACATAGGTATTCACTCTATTCACTGGAGACTGATACCCACTTATTCATTCTCCTTTATCATTCTTTTCCCTGTATACCATAACTCTTCCACATGCTAAAGGACTTCTTTCGGTTTTAATTTAGTTTAAAAAAAAACCCGTCTTCTGAGTACTAATGCAGCACCAGTGTAGTCTATTACCTTTCACTTGTGTCACATGAATAGTTCACCTTTTTCAATTCTATGCTACCTTAGAGAATCCTACTTCAATCCCGTTTTCTTCCACATGTCTTTTTTTGCGTATAGTTCGTGATAGGAACAATTCTGTAGCCAAACTCTACAAAACATCCATATTTACATTATTTAATGGGTTAGTACAGCTTTTATTCTTTGGACATCATGGTCCCAGAGGTTCAACCAAATGGAATTGCTAAGAAAATGTTTGGGTAAAAAATATGAGCTTTAGGTGGCAGCTAGGTGGCACAGTGGATAGAGCACTGGCCCTGAGGACAGGAGGACCTGATTTCAAATCTGGCCCCAGACCAAACACTTGACACTTACTAGCAGTGTGACCCTGGGCAAGTCACTTAACTGCAATTGCCTAAAAAAAAAACCAGACACACACACATACAAAAATGATCTTTTACACTGAAGAACTGCTTGATAATTGATTAAAACACTGCCCTGTGTCTCAAATGCAATTCAAGCCACGTTCTTAATATGATGTAATTCTATTTGCTAGTCATTCATCAACTATGTGTATTGCCTGTCCTAAATAGATGTAGCAATGTTGTAACTTAGTGGATTGGCCATCCAGTTGTGTGTTGTAGTCTACACAGTATTTTTCGTCCATTTAATTTTTCCTTTATGGCTCATTAGGACAAGCTTTTTGAATAATCATGGATCTTATTGGTTGGCATGATGGGGATTGGTGACATCAGCACAAAATCATCAGTAAACAGAAACATCTGGAGAACCTATGTATAGGGAATCGATCTTCCTTCTTTCCTCCAAGGAGAACATCCTTCATGACAGATGTTTCTTTGTGAGACAAGTGGGGTTAAGTGACTTGCCCAGAGTCACACAGCTAGTGAGTGTTATGTGTCTGAGGCCATATTTGAACTCAAATCCTCCTGACTCCAGGGCTGGTGCTCTATCCGCTGTACCACCTAGCTGCCCCTCCTGCATGACAGTTCTGAACACCCTCAATGAACACACATTCCCTTGTTTTTCAACTCCCTTAACATGAATAACTTAAAAGTCATTGAATAGTTACATCTGAGTAACCATTTTTAAAAGAATCTTAAGATATCAACATTGTGCATAAAAGAATACTTGTAGGAAGAGAGTTTATCACAATACTTTGTTTCATTTCATTTCATTTTATTTTTGGTAAGCAACAAGCAATAAACACAATGGGATATTGTATTTTTTATACCTCTATGTTTATTGTGTCACTGTAAAGACTATACTGCTCTATAGTGATTTTCAAAAGCCTTCCTGTTCCTTTTTCAAGGAACCAAAAGTAGACTTGAGAGAGAATGTGATAGAGCCCTGTAGTCAAAAAGCCTTGGGTTCAAGTTTTGTTTTTGATACATAAAAACTGTGTTATCATTGACAAATCGCATAGTGATTCCCAAGTAGTAACATTCTCAGTTAGAGGGACGTTGCTAAGCTGTATCAGAAAGGATTACTAATACCAATAAAATCACAGTTTGAGACTTTTCCTCCCCTACCCATCCCCCAAAGTAGATTATTTTTATAAAAATTTTATGAGGATGAAAAAGTATATATGTGACTTTCTAATTACTGATAATCTCTTGCTCATATATTTTAGGTATTGCCATAGAAAAGCTGCTGGCAACAATTTCATACCCAGGTATTAGAGTGATATAAATAAATCAGTAAGTGTTTTTTAAACACTTAACATATGCTTAATACTAGAGAAAAAAAGACAAAAGTGAAGTGATTCCTGACCTTAAGGAGAATGTATTCTAATGGCAAAAAATAATACATAAAAATATATATAAATATACACTTATATATATATATATATATATATGTATATATATATATATATATATATATATATATATACACAATACAAAGTAGTTATAGGAGGGAGGACAACAGTAGAGAGAGAGAAGAGTCACTGTAGGAGGGCTGCTGGACGCTGTCCTAAACCTAGGTATCAGAAGGACATTAATGGTTGACCTGATGCAAGCAGGGCTATGGAAGGTTCACTTTGTAAGACCACATTGGTTAAACCCAAGGTCAAGATGCATGTCTTTGATCCCTCCTCTCTATCTCCTTTCTCTGCACAGATAGAAAGCTAGAGTAGTGGTAAGAATAGCCTGCATGGAGTGTATAATTAACCAGGTTGGAGGAGGCAAGACTCCCTTCTCAGGTTGCTTTCAGCATGATCCTGGGTATGTATAAGCACAAATATGGTGCTATAGCACCAGTTCAACACCTTGTATTACACGTGAAATAAAGGAACCTTTCTTCCCTAGAAGTCTAGGTAGCTTGAAATTCTATCTGCTCCACAGCCTGAAGACTTGCCCTTTGAAATTCTCTTTACATCACAGGTTCTTCTTTCTTCCCTATAATGTATATTGGTCTGGACATGGCCTACCATGGTCATTAATTGACACATGTTTTGTTTTATATTCTTTAATATCTTATCCCAAAGATATCTGGTATGACAATTCCTTAATGCTTTGGATATTCTATCATCTCCAGCTGACTTCCTATTCTTGAGTTCATCTACTTGAGTGTAATTTCTACTTCTTCATATAGTACATTGAAGACCAATAAGTTTGGGACCGGATTATTACCTAATTAAACATTTTTTGCTTATTGACTACAATAGACATTATAAAAAGTCAAATTTATTCCACCTTGTCGCCTTTTATTATTTTTCTGTGAGCTTTATCTGAATATTCTTGGTATGATACCATTCATTTGTACCTCATCAGAAGGTTTCAGTAGACCTTTCATTTATAGCACTTTTTGCTATCATGTAAAGCACAGTATTTCATATGTGACTGCTGAGAATTTGGTGTTCCTTTTTATGTATGTACAAAAGACCAAGGTTGCTACAATAATTGTAACTGTCCACATTGGATTATCTTCAGTGTTCCTTTAGCCTAAAGAAAGTTACTGTGTCACTATATTAAATATCCAGCAAGGGGGTAGGATACTAAAGTTGTCCACTAGGTCTCAAAACACTATTAAAGTAGTCCTCTCAGAGTCTCTCTTTAGTGCATGCACAATAGCTTCTCATACCACAAATCCAAGGACTTTAAGGTGTCTGGACAGATTTAAATCACTTGTGGACACATTAAGAATTGTGACTAGAAGATATTAAATGATGCTCAGAATTATTAAAAAAATAGAAAAATCTATGGCTTCACCCAATCTGAAACTGAACTTTTCTTCTCTCCATTTAGTGACCCTCTTCATTCACTAGACAAAGGCAATCAACATATTGTGGCCATGGTTTATTAGGCATAGGGAAATTGAGGAAAAATGGCTAAGCAATCCCCACAAGAATCTCATCCCAATCATTTCCCATAACTCTTCAAGTGTATCCTCATTTTTGGAAGTACCTGGGAAAAAGGCCTGAAATATCTTTGCCTACAAATCATGGGAAGAGAACTAAAGAAGTGGGTATATGTGTTTCAATACTCAGATAGGGACTTTGGAGTTTAAATCAGGAGTGTTGAGGCAACACAGGAAAACAAAAAAATTCCTTGTGTAAGTTCACCACTCCATTTGGCTTCATGGTACCTAACAGTCTCTGCCACTTAGGGGGGTTCTTCTGGCTTCTGTTGCTGCTTTCCCTTCTGGTCCAGATATACTATTGTACCATTGATTTTGCTACTGGGGCTGGACATTGCAGGTTGATTTTCAGCTCATGGCAGCTGGCAATTAAAAATCCTGACTCTTAAATTCCACTCTTCTCACTCCTATAGCTTCAGTCTAATTGTAGTGGCTTTCTTCACCATTGTTGGAGAAAGGAAATCTCTCTCAATGGCAAAGGAAAAAGAAATTGCTAATTCCGTAATTGTGCATATAAACAGATACCACAAATCTGTTTTCTCCTGTTGGTATTCTAAGGCTTCCCTCGGTTCCAGACAGAAATGAGAAATTACTGAGAGCTGCTATATAGGAATGAATTCATATTTTGAATTAGTGTTGTCTTTTACTACCATGTCTCTCTTTGTGACAAAGAAAACACTTTTTTTTCTGGTGTAGGGGATTTCTGAGCTCTTTTGACCTCCTTTTGTTATGACAACTTTGAATTCATTAGATTTTTTGCCAGAAATAGTTATTGTCATGGTCACTATTGCTTCTTTTTTCTGTCTCCCAATTTTTGGCTTTAATAAATTACTTGATGAGGTCAGATTTAAACTGTTGGTATTGTCCATAGTATTTTCTCATCTTTAGATTTGCTTCTAATTTGAAGATGATTTCTCCTTTGCACTATTCTACCTGAAAACACATAGCTGATTCAGATGCCGTTTCTATACTGGTAACCAGTTTTTTCCTATCAAGATAAAATCATGTTCTACATAAATATAATGGTTAGAATCATTTAGATTTTCCAGTAGTGATGCCCATTTGTCGGTCATTGGCCAATAACTTCACATTCATTGTATACTATGCTAATGTTTAAAAAAAGTTTAGGCTTTTCTGTACTTCCTGTCTAGTTTTTGCCCCTCCATTCTTGTCACTGTGAAAGCCAAAGGCAGACTAGGGCCATTTGAGGATTTTCTTTATTTCATGGGTTGCTATATCCAAAAAGGAAGCTTGGTAGTGTGGTGGATAGAGTGCTGGGTCTGTAGTCAGGAAGACCTGAGTTCAAATTCAGTCTCAGATATTTCCTAGCTGTGTGACTCTGGGCAAGTCACTTGATACCATTTGCCTCAGTTTTCTCATTTGTAAAATGAGCTGGAGAAGGAAATGACAAACTATTCCAGTATCTTTGCCAAGAAAAACTCAATGGTGAAGAGACAGAAACAACTGAAATGACTGAACAACAATAAAACAACATATCCAAAGAATTTTTATCTAGTGGAGAAACTACGGGTAGAGACAATTAACACAATAAAAATTTGAAGGAGACAGAAACAGTTTCCAGTTGGGGTTGTCAGAGAAGGCATTTTAGGATTTGAGTGCAGCTGAACTGCTGAATGATATATCAAAGATGGAGGGGCAAGTTCATTTAGGAAGAACAGTGTGAAAAACAAATTTGCTGGTGGGATGATGTAAGTTCTATTTGATAAATACTGAGTAGGTGAGTTTGTTTAACATAGAAGATTAAATGAATTAAAGTATATAAAGATAGTTTTAAATTGTAATTTAATATACAAATGTCAGCTATTATTAGCAAAAATAAAAATTCACACTTATATAGTACTTTAAACATATTATCTCATTTTATCATTATTGCCAACTTGTGATGATGGTAATAGAAATAATAAATCCTCCATAAAATTAAGGAAATTAAATTTTGAGGGTATTAAGCCAACATAACTAATAAGTGTTAGAGCCATGGCTCAAACTCAGGTCTGCTGCCTCCAACTTGAGTGTTCTTTATATCATACTGCTTTTCTAGTTAGGTATTGATAGATAAGGTGGAAAGATGAATTGGGCTCAGACTGTTGAAGACTTTCTAGGCTGGCATGTTTAACCATGGAGAAAATAGAGAAATAAACTCTTGATAAAACATTGACTTTTACTCTACCCCATTTGCTTCACCAGAGTTGTCAAAATCTCTGCCCACAAACAGCAAGCAAAACTCTGGTATGTGGCCTGAACTGCATTAAAATGTAATTGGGAAATGTTAACAAAATAAATAAAAATTCAATACAACATAGATAGTGTCAATCTGTGGTTTTTGCTGCCCACAGGGATCTGTTTCTATTTGAGTTTGATACCATGGCTCTACATTACCTTCCCAAACTGGAGAAAACTGAATTCCTTCTTACTCTGTCTTGTTTTGTTACCAAGGTCCCAGATTAGAGTGTCAATAAGCCTTAGTTGAAGACAGATTGGGAGATAATTGAGAGTTGACTATAATTATGCCAATTAGGTCTACTTGAGCCATAAAGGTTTTCTAGAATTTTCTGGTCTACTTGTATTGACTTTTTTTTTTTTTGAAACTGGGTATATAGGTTGTACATTGGATAGAGTACTAGACTTAAAAGCAGGAAAACCTGAATTTGAATCTTGCCTCAGAAAATTACTAATTGTGACCCCAAGGAAGTCACTGTCAGCCTCAGTTCTCTCTTCTATGAGAGGGGGATTAAAATATCACTTACTTCACAGTGTTGCTGTTAGTATCAAATGAAATAACAAATGTGAAATGCTTTGTAAACCTTTAAAACTGTAAAAATATTACCAATTATTGTAATTACTTTGATAATTGTAACTTCCTTTCTTATATTTCCTCAATATTGATAATTACAGGATCATAAAGCAAAATTATCCTTCTCATCTTATTTTGGGGGAAGGCAATTGGGGTTAAGTGACTTGCCCAGGGTCACACAGCTAGTTAAGTATCAAGTGTTTGAGGCCGGAACTCAGATACTTCTGACTCCAGGCTCAGTGCTCTGTCCATTGTGCCACCTGGCTGCCCCTATCCTTCTCTCCTTCTCATCTTTTAAAATGTCTTATGTCATCTTAACTTATGAAATGATATACCCTGTTAGGGAAATATGTATATATATGATGACTATTTTGTTCTATAGAGTAGATTGCAAGAAATAATTGACATAGCAGCATTTTGAATTCTTTGCATGTTAGTGTGTGACTATTAAATATCTATGATATATGTGTGTGTGTATATACATAAATATGTGTATATATGTTACTGTGGAAAACTGCCTGCAAAAATCAACTTATTTCTCATATTTTCATCAAGGATAGCCTCAACATGTATGTAGATAGTATCATAAACAGCTTAAAGAGATTAGAAGGTAGGGATATGGTTGAAAATCTCATGATGTCATCTCATTCACTTTTTTGGGAAGGGTTAATATAACTGCCTGTGATCTTTCTCATTGTTTTCAAATCTTCTCCTTTGAGACATCTTAAAGATCAATCCCTGAGTGCATTTTAAATTTAAATGCCTCTACAGCAGTTTTTTCCTAGGTTTATTTGAATGATCCTGCTGTTTTTCCTTACTTTGCACTTTTAAGTATCATTTCCACTTCTTGTTACAGTACATCTAATATTGAATTAAGAGATCCTAAGGAGGATTTTTATCATTGTTATCTATTGTTATCATTGGAAGAAAGGCTTCATTGATGAGGTGTGTTTTGAGCTGGGTCTTGAATGATGAATTAGGACATCAGATGGAGATTGGTGTGGGAAATCATTCTAATTTGGGGGTGTTTGTGTTGAAATTGCAGAGGAGGTAAGTTTTAAATAACATATTAAGGATAGGAAATAAGTAGAAAGAAATCAATGAGTTTTGTTGGGAAGGAGGGAATAAAGGGCATAGGATAGGTAGGTCACTTTGGTTCATGGAGTATTTTGAAAGTTGGAGGAGGCCTAGATAGGGCTCCTCCCTACCCCAATGAGTTTAGAACAAAATGAGGCATGAAGGGCATAAGGAATTAGAAGGGATGGTATAAAGGAAGATAGAAGAATGACAAATAAAAAATTGTCCAATTAACATATTTTACCTAAAGCTGGTCCTATTACCATGTACTACAAAAACTCTTATGCAGCCAAGTCTGCTAGGATTATCACTTTTGCAATCTCACTATTTTATGAGATAAACAGATTTGTGGGATAGGAGGGTGCTTCACCATCATTTATAACAATATTACTTTGAAGTACAGAAACCTATATTCTTGCCCTTGCTTTACTAACTATGTGACTGTGTGAGTAACTTATCCACATGAGTTTCAAATTCTTTATCTGAGTGGGGGAAAAGGTGGTTGTGAGAATTTTCCACAATAACGTGTGTAAAAATCCCTGGTAAGATGATATTACAGAGAGAAAAGTCATCATTCATTTTGTAGAGCGCATTCTCCAAGGAAACATTATATTTTGAGAATTTCGTTACAAGATTTGTGCCATAGGACTTATGTGTTGTTTGGGGAAACTAACTGATGTTTACAACTTTGTTTTAATTTGAAATGGATTTCAAGTTCAAAAATCTGACTCACAAATAACCTTTTAGAGCCATTTGTTCATAAATTGAAGGGCTGCATATAATTTTGTCCTTTATGTGTTCTTAATTGGTGAGTAGCAGTATATTAAAATTTGACCCCCTATCCAGATTATTAATTCCCCTGGCCATAGGGTCATGGATTTACTTCTGAAAGGGACCTGCAGAGGTCATTTAGTACAAACTTGTTGATTTCAGAGATAAGAAACTTTAGTTCTAGATAGGTTAAATGATTTGCCCAAAGTGATTCAGACAGGCAGAGTTGGGATTCAAAGCAATATCCTCAAGCTTCGTATCCAGTACACTTTCCATTACATCATATCGCTACTACATTGATGAAGCTATGATTTTAATCATGTGTTGGTATTTTACTAGTGCAGATCTAAAAAAATCCATGTTTTCCAGTTCTTATTCACATCCATGCATAAATCTAGCAAGGATAATCTTAATATAAAGTGAGACTTGTATAGCAAAAAATCACTTAAAAATGATTTACATACTGTCATTATATAATTTGAAAAATAGTCTAACAAATATATTTAGTAATTCTCTATCAATATTAAGCCAGACATAAAATAAGGAGTCATACCCCTATCAATGCTGTACATAAAACTGTCATTGAAGATATCCATATGGAAGAAAAATTTCTTGCAAGTGTTAAAGTTCTCCAGATGGTCTTGCTTATAGACACCAATAGTATCTTTTATTATATTTTAATTGTGATACATTTTATTCTATTATCATATTCTATTACATACACTGCCTTCTAGTCAATGAACTTCATTGGCTGCTACTGCCTTATGGATCAAATATAAACTCTTCTATTTAACTTTTAAATACCTTCACAATCTGGGTCCTTCCTACTTTTTCATAGTCCTGTGACACTGGCCTCTTTGCTCTTCCTGAAACAATATCCTCCATCTCCTGGTTCCATACTTTTTTATTCACTGCCCCCACGCATGGTATGCTTTTTCCCAACATTCCTGTCTCCTGGCGTACCAACTAAACCATTTTTCAAAAGTTCATTCCTTTACACAACTTAGTGACTTACTCCACCTTTTTTATATTTGATCATGAAGAAAAATGTTTGGCCTAAATTTGAATTTGCCAAGTAGCTATAAAGAAATGAGATAGACCTTGCCTTATACCAATTAATCAGACCTGTGAAAATATTGTGTTAGGCTATTCATGTGTACTATTTAATGAAGTCAGAAGGGAAAAGTAAAACAATAGGTATCAGTTGTCTCACTGAGTCAGTTCTTCTGAGACTAACAGAACTTTCAGTTGAGTCACAATTAAATCTTTTTAAAGTAGATACTTCAATCTGAGTTTTGTGGCAATCTATATGATTTATCATCAGTGAGAAGATTACTCCATAGCAATGACCATGAATTGAACTGAACTTTTTGGTAGCTAACTTTGCATTATCCACAATGCATTCTTTAACTGAATAACTATTTAAAATATTAAGCTTTTAAATATGTCACAAGGGGAAAAATTAGGTTTAAAGAAGAAATATTTAATACATATAATGTCTAGGCTATTTTTTAAATTCCTTTGCTAACATCTTTTATTGTGAAAAACATACTTTATTCATCTGTCTTCGTTGTATTGCTGTGGTTGAGGTGGTTTAATATTCCTGCCTCCCGCTAATCTTCTGGTTCAACAGAAGTAAACAATAGGTTTCATAAATTAAAAATACACTCTTCTGAACATGCTTCTAAAGATAAAAAAACAAGGCTGTAAACATTTATGACTGAAACAAACTAGATTGTTCAAATACTGCCATGATGTATCATGTATATCAATATGGCACTGATATCAGTTAGAATGCAAACAAGGTTTTAAATGATGTGCCCCTTCATTTCAGCTGGAGAATCCGCTTTACACCATCTGCCTATCAGATGGTTAGGAACCAGGACTGCGTATTAATGCCACATGTTCGATTTTCCTCCTTCTTGTAATGGTTAGATTCATATTGCTAATAGCTGTGCATGAGCACTGTCGATGAAATTTGTGTGACGGTGGAGTGATGAGATATTTATAAAGCTGCCTGTCTCACTGAATAGTCAGCAGGAAGAATGCCAGACATAAACAGCTTATCAATTTCAGAGTATTAATGATAACTACCATTGAATGTAATGTACTGAGTATTTTGAATTTTGTTTCTCCAAACTTTCCACAAAATATTACGGGCCAATAAATGCACTTGTCACTGAAACAAATCTGCCCTATAGTTCTTATTGAAACTATGTGATTTCCCATTTAACTTTTTGGGAGATAAATTTTAGTACGGAAGAGGAAACACATATATACATATGTACAATTTTACATATATACATGCACACATCCATAAATGAAACTTTGCATGCATCCACTCTAACTGAGAAAACAAAGATCATAAGATTAAATACTGAAAATGAAGAAATGAACACATATAAGAAGAATTTCTGGATTTTTTCTGTTTCTGTTTTTACCACTCTTTGTAAGTCACAATGAAAGGTATGATATTTTTGTATTCCTGTAGATTTTGAAAAATGAGATACCGTTCTTTGTCTTAAAATTCATTCATCCTCAACCCCCACCCCGACCTTTCTTGTGTTATTTAAAGAGAACTAGTAGGTTTGTAGAATAGCAGAATACAAAGTACAAAACATTTTTTGTTTACGTTGAAAGGATAAGAATTAGACTACTGTTATGAGAAATAACATTGTCTAAGATTGAAGGCTGTCAAATTGATTTGCAGTATGCTTCTGCAGGGAGAGGTGATATGGACCTAGACTAGAGTTAAGAGAACCTAAATAAGATGTCTTTACAATAAAAGTGGATTTCATCCATTAAAAGATACATACCTACATCAAATTTAAAGTTCTGAATATGTTTCTGCAGAGTCTTTGTTTCTGCATGGAACAAAGTTTTGATTTTGAAGTAATGGTTTAGATTTTATAGTAATGAATCAAAAGAAGGTAGGAGCATAAGATTGAAGTTGGAAGGAATCTTAGAAGTCATCTTGCTCAATCTCTTCATTTAATAAATGAGGAAACTAAACAAGAGATATAAAATAATTTGCCAAAGGTCACACACATAGTGGTTGGCAGAGCTACAACTGGAACTCAGGTCCCAAAACTCAAAATCAATACTCTTTCCACTGAACCATTTACTTTTGAAAAAAATGCTATTTATTTTTAATATTTTTAAAATAAAATTTTGAATTCCAAATTCTTTCTTTCCTGATCTTCCCCAACCCACTGGAAAAACAAGCAATATGATATCAATAGTACCTGTGAAATCATGCAAAACATATTTCTGTATGGTATGTCATGCAAAAAAAAGCAAGAAAATAGAGAAAATATAATTCAATTTATAGTCAGAGCTCATCAGTTCTCTCTTTGGAGGTGGGTGGCATTTTTTATCATGAGTGATTTGGAATTTTCTTTGATCATTGCATTGATTAGAGTAGTTAAATATTTCACAGTTGGTCATCATCACAATATTGTTGCTACTGTATATAATAATATCTTGGTTCCTCTCATTTTACTTTGCATCAGTTCATTTCTTATCGCACAATAGTACTTCATCACAATCATGCCACACATTGTTCAGCCATTCCCCAACTGATGGGCGTCTCCTCAATCTCTAATTTTTTTGTCACCATAAAAAGATTTGCTATCAATATTTTCTACATATGAGTCATTTTAATTTTCTTTTATTTCTTTGGGGTATAGAACTAGTAGTAGAATTGATGAGTCAAAGGGTATCCACAGTTTTATAGCCCTTTGGACTTAATTCCAAACTGTTCCGCAGATTGGTTGAACCAGTTCACAATTCCACCAATAGTTCATTTATATTCCAATCCCTTAGAGCACTTGTTATTTCTGATATGTGTGAGGTGGTACCTCAGAGTTGTTTTAATTAGCATTTCTGAAATTTTGATTTAGAGTATTTTTATCTGACTATAAATAGCTTTGATTTCTTCTTCTGAAAACCACCTGTTCATATCCCTTGACAATTGGGGAATGGCTCTTATTTTTATAAATTTGACTCAGTTTTTTTATACATACATACTTGGGAAAAGAAGCCTTCATCAGAGAAACTTGACGTAAATTTTTTGATATTATTTCATTGTCTATGGTACTTTGTGTCAAAATATAATTTCTTTGAATATCTATTTTAATTGTCTATTTTTGCTTTTGCTTTTTCTCAGATGATGATTGCTATCCTTGCCTTTTTTCTTTAACTTAAGTATAAGAAAATCTGCCTTAGTGCCTTATTTTAACTTTCCATAGGTGTCTTTCTGTTTTACATGTGTTTCTTATAAATAACATATTGTGGCATTCTGGTTTCTAATCCATTTTGCTATCAGCTTCTCTTTTATAGGTGAACTCATCCCTTTCACAATCACAGTTATGATTACTAACTCTGTATTTCTTTCTATCTTGCTTTCTTCTGTTTATCCATCTTTCTCTCTTTTTATCCTTTCCCTCCTCAAAAGTCTGTTTTGTTTCTGACCACTTCCTCCTTTAATCTATTCTCCCTTTTATCATCACCCCTCTCTTTCTCTTATCCCTTTTCTGCCCAGAACTGCTTATGTGCCACAGAGTTACCAGTCAGCACCAGCTGCACCCAGTACCAGGAAAGAGTCCCCTATAATCTCTTTCTGATTAGTTTTTTGACCCCCTTAATACTCTCTGGGCTGAGATCTCCTGAAACTGCTGCTTCCACATTGCAACCACTTCCAACGCCCACTGGTGGTGGTGGTGCTGCTGCTGCTATGTGTTCTGGTTTGGCTTCCCTCTAGGTGTCACAGGCATCTCCTACAGACCTCCAAAGTTGTCTTAGGCTGGAAAAATGCCTCAGCCTGATCATTTGTTGGCTCTGCCACTCCAAAAATTGATTTGAGGTTTTATTTTGAAGTTGTTTGGAGGGGAAGGTTCAGAGAGTTTTGGTGGGTTGTTGCCTCTGATCCCCCATTATGGCTCCCAAGTGAACCATGTACTTTTAACCTGAACAATGAAATTATGTCCACCTTTTGTGTGCTGCTACTTCTATAGCACAGTGCACAGCTTGGCATGAATAGTTAGCTGAGTGCAAAAATTCACAAAAGACTCAGTGTTAATGATGCTTTGAAGTTCTTTATAGAGCTTAAATAGCTGAGATTTATAATGCCAATCAAGTTTGCAACAGGTTTGACATTTTAATAGAACAGAAAAATATGTATATAAAATTAAAAATCAAAATTTGGTGGATTGAACAAAATGAAAGCAGGATTTTAATAATTAAGTTTTAAAATCAAGCCAGAAGTTGTTAGCTTTGTATTTTTGTGTATCTTTTAACTAACATAAAATTTGCCTTTCCTATTGCATGGAAATAAAATGGAATCTGAATTTTTTTTCTGATTCAAATGTAGCCTATGACCATAAGGCAGGATAACTTTGAATGTTTCTTATAAAGATCTATTCAATTTTTTCAAAGACATTAGCTATAGTTTTCCAGGGCCAGTTTAAAAAAAAAAGGAAAGGAACTATAGATGGTTGCATTGTATAATGAATACAGGATGCTAACTTCAGTTCAAAGGTACACTGTCCCTTTTCAGTGACCCAATTTAGCTTCCATAAATATGTAATATATGACTTGATATCTTTCCTCTGATCTAAAAATACCATTGCAGAACTTCTGTGTTAAATTAAATATTTTATAAACCAGTGTTTTATCAGTGGCAAATGTGTTTTTGGAAATGCACTTCTGAAGTTTGTGCTTTACCACTTAAAGAATTTGGTCTCTGCTACTTTTGCTGTGAGAATAAGTCATGTTACATGCCACAGTTCAGTTCAGGACCATTTCATTTACTGTAGCAAGATATAATATGAAATTCTTTAAGAAAATGAAATAGTATTGAGGTAAGCAAAACAGTACTTAAAGGTTAATTTCTCCTCAGGATAAGGACCATTCAACAGCTTTATACCAATTTCACTAATTGCAGAAACCCGATGTGAACATTATAATTAGCTGCCATAATCTGAATTGCTAAATCACAGAATCAGATTGCAAAGTACTTGAGGGCAAGTCTGTGTGTTATTTCATATTTATCTACCTAGTACCTTGTTTCGTACATAGTAAGATCACAATGATTTTAGTTGCATTGAATGATTTTTTTGTTTTGATTTTTTTTTGCAAGAAGGAATATTAGAAATCATATAATGCTCAAACTTCTTGTTTTGAAGATTAGGAAATGGACCTCAAAGAAGTTCCACCACTTGCCCAATATCATATAGATAGCAGAGTTGGTTAGAGGCTGGTTCTCATGGCTTTTAGGCCATTGTTTTCCACTTGAGACCACTGAGCCACCTTTCACTTTTTTCCTTTATCTTCCTGGCTTTGTCTAGTCATTTGTCATACAATATGTCATACTATACCCAATACCTCTCAAATTGGTTTCTTTTACAGTCACATAGAGACCATCCTAATTCAGGTCTTCACCAACTCTGATTGTAGTAGTTTGGTAGTAGTATCCCTAGCTCTCTCACCTTTAGACATGCTTCTTTCCAATTCCTCCTTCACATAGATACCTAAATAATCTTCCTAATGGATATGTAAAACCATGTCATTCACCTATACAGAAACCATTAATTTCTTCCTCTTTTCTAGAGGTTACAATACACAATCTTTAGCTTGATATTTAAAGTCATCTACATTATGGCTTTTGCCTACCTTCTAAACCATATTTCTTTTATTTTTATTTTTTTGGAAAAAACCAAGAATTTCCATAACACAGTATAATAAAAAAGATGATTGCATGTGAAACTGCAAATTTATTTATGTACAACTTGCTATTCCCTTTAAATATATGATAAAGTTATCAGGTAAATTTATTTTTTTCCTTCTTTTTTCTTCCTTCCCTTCTCCCCACTTTAGAGATGGCTATCATTACAGACAAATGTGTGTACATGTATGTAAAATCATTTTATCTTACTTCTATTTATCAGTTCTTCCTCTGGATGTAGATAACAACTTCCTTCATATATCCTTTGTAATCAACTTATTTATAATAGTCAAAATTACTTATTCAAAGTTTTTTCTTAAAACAATATTGCTGTTACTGTACACAATGTTCTCATTTCACTCTTCATTATTTCATTCCAGCCAATAACAATAATTCATATTTGTATAGAACATTTTGCAAAGCATTTTTTAAAAACAACAACCTGTGAGCTAGACAGGACAATTATTAAGTCCATTTTATAGATGAGGAAACTGAGACTCTAGGAAAGAGTTAAGTGACTCTTCAAAGATCACACAGATAGCAGTAGTTGAACTTGAATGCAAACTTCCTTAAGTCAGGTCCTGCACTCAGTACACTATGCCATATTGTATTTTATTCACATATTGTCATATGTGGACTTTATGAATTCATCCAGACTCTTTGTCTCCTATGCCTATAACACATCCATCTTCCTCCTTTCTGTTTATATATCCTTACCTCTTTACAAATACTCAACTTAAGTTTTACCTTCCACCTCCATAGGACCTTGCTCTGACTTATCAAGCCAAAAATTTTGTCTCCCTCTTCCAATTTTCTTTGAGGTTTCTACCTGGATTTCTCCTTTGGCCTCATCAATCTCTACATTGTATGATGCTTATATTTGTACATATGATAGCCTCCTTGGCAGACTCCTAAGTTTGAAAGCAGAAATGGTGTTCTAATACAGTACTTTGTACATAGTAGATATTTCATAAATATTTACTAAATTGAATTCCTCTTCACATAGTTACACTAATGTCCAATTCACTTCAATCCAATTCAACATGCAAATGCATGTTATGTCACTTAGGGTCAAGGTAATGGATTGAGTTTTGGCAATGCAGGAGGAGGGGTTAAATCTTGTCTCTAAAGGAAATTAAAATGTATTGTAGAAGAAATATATATACTGCAATAATTATGTTTATGATTATGTGCATTGGAACAGGCAAACACGTGAGTTCTGAGATAATAAGGGAGGAGATCTAGTTAGGAGTATAAGAGAAAGCACCATAGAGAAGGGGGCATCTGATCTGGGCCTTTAAGGAAGCAGGTTTTAAAAATAGATGTGGAGGAATGTTATATGGAATGGCACAAGGGCAGAATAGCATTAGAGAACAGTAAATAGTTTGGTTTGTGTAGTGCACAGAATAAGAAATAAGGCTAGAAAGGTATGTAGTAGACAGACTATAAAATATCTTGAAAGTCTACTTCAAGAGTTTTTATTGTATTTGGCAAACATTGGGAATCCACTAAAGGTTTTTGATGATGTTATATGATCAGATTACTTCTTTAGAAAGATTACTGTGGCATCATTGGGGAACAAAGAGTGGAAAGGAAGATAAAGAAAGACAGAGACCAGTCAAAAAGGGTGTTACTATAAAGCAAAGGTAATGACAGTTTTAACTACAGTTAGTGCAATGATATTAGAAAGGAAGACACAGATGCAAAAGTTATTTCAGAATCAAATTTAATATGATTTGACAAATGATAAGTTGTGGCAAATGAGGAGGATAGAAAAATAAAAGATCAGAATCATAGATTTGGCATTAGAAGGGGCATCGAGGTCATCCAGCCTTATTCCCATGTTTTACAGGGGAGGAAAATGAGACCCAGAGAGGTTAAATGATTTATCCAAGGTTTACATAAGATGTAGAGGAAAGTTCTGAATACAGGTTATCCAATTTTAATCCAACACTCTAGTTTACTATGCTAAGACGATAACTTTAAGGCATCAAGCCTGTGAGCCTGAGAGAACTGAAGTGCCATTAATAAAAAAAAAAATAATTTGGAAAAGGGTGCAGGTTTTTGGGGAAAGATGATGAGATCAGATTTGGATTTGTTCACACCAGCCAATTATTATTTTCTACCAAATTAATTTTGTGGAAGTGGGTGTTATTAATAGAGAAAATATTCTATTATAGAGGATGAAAGGTTAATAAAAGGGAATTGTGTTAGAGTCATAAGACCTGAGTTTGAATCCTGACTCATGCGCTACTTGCCATGTGGCCCCAGAAAAGTCATTTTACTTCTGTGTTCTCCAGCTTCTTCTCTGTAAAATGGAAATAATAATAATACTTGCAGCACTCTAGCACACATAATTGTTTTGGGGAAAACATTTTGTAAGCTTTAAAGAACTAAGTAAATGTTTCTTCTTATGATTCTAGGTTCATTAAGTAACTTTGCTGGATAGTTTCTGGGAGGTATGATTAGTTCTAAATATGGTGGAGTGCAAAAAAGAAAAGGATTGCTTAATTTCAAAGCAACTTGCTGAGAAGAAAATCTATCAGGAGAAATTACTAGAGGAATATAATAATAAGAAATGGAAACTAAGAAACAAACAAATGAAAAATAAGAACATAGGCTAAAATCTGGGCACAACCTGGATTCTAATACAATAATAGACTTTTATGGCAGAAAATTATTTTATGATTTATTTCATATAACACTTCACTTTTACTGGAGAATCTGGAGGTCAAGAGAAGATACATGATTTAATCAAGGTCATAAAACCAGGTAGTGTCAAAACTCGGCCTAAAAGAGATCTGCCCAATGATTGATACCCAATCCAGTGTTCATCATCCACTTGAATGCAGTAAGTATTTATTAAGAGTTTGAGTTTGACAAAGAATATGTCAGTTACTATGCTAAGTAGTGGAGATAAAAAGACAGAAACAAAAACTCCTTGCCCTCAAGAAATTTATGCTCTAAGACTAGGTTTGCTAATTGCTTAACTTGGCATAACATGCTATGACATTGTATATAATTTGCCACTGATAGGCCCTGAGTTGCACTGGGATAGGGTTGGTTGATTTTTTTTTTTTAATATGAAAGTTGACATCTAAATAAAAAGTCACTTTAAAAACTTGAACTCATACAAAAGGAATGATACTGTAATTTACATTATGTTTCACTTCTATTTTTAATAGGTCTCACAGCAGCAGCTGCAGCGGCTGCTGCAGCTACCAATGCTGCCATAGCAGAGGCAATGAAGGTGAAAAAAATCAAATTAGAAGCTATGACCAACTACCATGCCAGTAATAACCAGCATGGAGCAGATTCAGAGAATGGAGATCTGAATTCAAGTGTTGGTAAGTGCTAGGAAAAATAGGTTTCATTTAAATATCTGTTTCAAGTTATAACTACTTTATTTTTTTTACCCTGAAACAAAATATTTATTTTTTATTCTTTTAGCTTGAGAAATTCTTGGCACATTTGAAGGTACCATGTTGTTTCTGTAGCAACAAGTATTTTAAGAGAATCCTAGGCATGATAATTTTCATCATATGATTTTTTTTCTTTTGCAGCATACAGTGGTAGGCACTAGTTAATTTTTTTTTCAGGAAAGAACTTTTATTGTACAGAGTTCATTTTTCAAAATACAGGTAGAGTGACAGATGAATATGTCAAAGAAAAATTTAGCCTTCTTTCTCAATGTACCAAATATTGACTTTAGGGTAATTCCCTGCAATACAGATAGCTGAGAGCAAAACATTCTACCCTTCCATATGTGCCCCATAACAAAAATTTCATGTTGATGATAAATTATTGGCTTACATAAACAATGCTAATTTCTCCTTTCTATACCACCTTTCTGCTCCCTTTTTGTGTTGATATTCAGGGAGTAAAAAAAAGGTGAATGGAGGGTCGATTAAGTCAAAATTGTGCCAAAAATTACTTTTACTTCATGGAAAATTGATTCAACTATTTTTTGAGAGGGCGGTACATACAGGTAGGGGCCCTAGTTTGCTTTGCTAAAATGAGCTTCAAAGCTGGGCTAACTTGTTTTTATTGATGACATCTTGAAATCAATGGTAGTGGAGGAAAATATTATTTTTCTGCCATTGTATCATGCCAGTTTCTTTTATCACATTGAAACAGTACTAATAAAATAATTTAACAAGAGAATTGTAGAGACTGAAAGATAGTCTCAAATACTATATTCAACTGATATGCTTATAGGAGCGAAATAGCTTGTGACAGTTCAATTAAATTCTCTTTTTCATATGTTATAACCATTTTATAGATTATTTTAAAGATAACCAGCTGCTGCCTACTTTCAGTCACTTAAAATACAGTTCTAGGCTTGTGAATATATACAGTGCATTGTAGAAATAAATACTCTTGCAACTTTTCCCCTTAAAACATTTGTCATTTACCAAACACAGTCATTAGTGTGGCAAATAATTTTGAAGCACATATACACAATGAAAACCCAGCTGCTGTATTGATGTCAAAGACAGCTTCCAAAATGGTAAGGAAAAACAAAACAAAACAAAACATTACATAACAATAATGCTATCAGTGGGCTCAATAAAAATGGGGACAGAAAGTAATGTGTTTTACTTGGGCAAACTTTAAAGGCAGAGATTCTTGGAGATGTCCCTGGGAATTAAGAAAAATATAGGAAACGTTAATACTTATTTTTATATAAGAATCCTGGTGGAAAGGTAGAGGGAGTGAGAAGTTGTCCAGGCCATAGATCTTATATGCAAGTTTATTCTTTATAAACATTTTAAAATGAATACATAAAAATGAAAGAAGCATAATCCCTCATATTTTTAGAACTAGTAAATAGAGATGCAGTCATTAGATTTATGCTACTAAGTATACAATTGTTTTTTTAATTTGAATTAATGATTTATAGTCAAAGGATTATTTTTTTTCTACCAACCAATACCAGTCTTTAAAAGAATAGAAAAATGATAAGCATGTTATATGTAGATTGCTCTTGGAGGAAGGAATGAGAAGCTGTTATAAAACCTTTTAACAATTGAAAAACAGAAATTCATAAAACGTAGCCCATAGACCTGCAATGGAATTTACCTGAACAGCAGAATGGGAGGTAGTTTGGGAAGCAGAATGCATAGAAGGTGAATAGGCTTGTGCTTGGACAAATAGCTGTGGATGGGCTCCAGCATTGGGTTGGGCACAGTGGATATAGCTCCTAATAGGGAGTTGACTGTAATAATAATTTTAGACTTTGATACCCTATTAAAGCACTACAAGTTTGGTTTATTGACCAAACTCTACTTAGGAAGTATATTAAATTTATTTTCTCTCTTTCTTTTTGGCAAGTCAGCACCAATATAAACCACAAGCAGGTGCATATGTGGGTAGCCACCAAGCAAAGCTGGATAATGCCTGACTTCTGAAATTCTCTGCATAGGTTCTTTTCTTGGGCTGTATTTGACCTATGTTAATGGGAGACATAAATCTAGATGTAAATTTGTTGGGTGCGGTGGGTGAATGATTATGATTGGCATCATATCAATATTTAATGAATGAGATTAGCATTAAATCTAGGAGGTGAAATATACAGATGTTATCTTCTTTGATTGCAGTATGTAATCCTTCTGGTTTCCTGATCTCAGAAGAATTAAAGTAACGTTTTGCTATGTTTTTTTCTTAACTAGTACAAATTACTTTATATGTTTTTTTTTTCCACTGTGATGAATTGTGGCATAGTGAATACCCAGTAATTTTCCTTAGTAATAGAGATTTTGGGATTCACACATGTGGCATGTTAAACACTAGTATTTATGGACTATCTTGAACCCTGTCTATGGTTCATGAACTAAAATTTTGATCCCTAAAACTAAAACTTGATGGTTGGCTGTGAGGAATCCATGGAAATCTGTGCTGTCAAGGTAACCACACTGACTTGATATTCCAAATATATGTGGAGGGCTCTCTTCATAATCCACTCAAGGCTGCAACTTAACACAAAAAGTTTTGAGTTTTCTGTCTATTTGACTATGATTTCCCTTTCTCTGTATTCTGATTTTTTAGATCATCATTTTTACTGTACCAGTCATTTTTAACAGTGAATTTTAAATTAGTAGAAGTCTGGATTTTGGATATCCTTAGAGTCTGGAAGGTCTAGGTTCAAGTTGCACCTCTGATCCTTCTAGCTTATGTGGATACATGGGCAACACACCCTTACTATCCAAGGGCAGTGCACAATTACTATCTATAGGCAACACACAATCTTTCAGTGGCTCAGGTAAATCTAGACAAAAATTTCCTGAAGAGTCACATTCTTAATGAGTAGATCGATTCCCTAGCACTTTACACTGATGATATCACAGGCATAAAGAACAGAAAAAGACTGATGAAATTCATCTCAAGATAATGAAGGATTCATATTAACATTATTCATGTGCCTATAGATAAAATATTTATATATGGATCATTAATATACACATATATAGAGACATCTGCATGTATATATATATATATATATATACATATACATATATACACATACATACATACATGGGCATATATACGTATGTATATGTATGTATGTATATATGTCCCATGATAGAGGCTGGATCTGCATTTTCATTGGTTTACAGAATTCCTAAATGAGGAAACTCTCCCTCTTGCTATAGGTCAGTACCTTCTTTTCAATTTATAGTCCTAGAAACTTGACTAGAACTCTGAGAAATGAAGTGACTCAAGATCACAAAGCCAGTAAGTATCAAAGGTAGGACTTGAACTGAGGTCTTCTTGACTCTGAGATCAGCTCTCCACTCACCACACCACAGCTACCTCCCACCAGCCCTTTCCATACAAGATTGTGTGTCTATGTATATTCACCAAGAGTGTATATGTATAAACGTACACACTATTATTTGAAAAGGGAAAACCATTAACATGTAGCAGAAGGTAGTTCTACACAGGATAAGATTATTGTATGAGGTGATAATCTCTAAGATACCACCCAGTTTTAACATCTTATGATTCTATAATCTTGGATAGCAAATTCCAAAGTCCCTCTTAACATGAGCCTTTTCCCTATCCTCTTCATTCAAGTGACCCATCTTTGAGGGTTGATCATCTTTATCCAAAGACTATAAGAGCTCTCAAATCTGCCAAAAGCTCATTCTGTCTAATGGGTTATTATATATAGATTGATAAGCATTTATCATGTTATGTGCTAGGCATTAATTATGGTAGGTTCTAGAGATATAAACACCAAAACAAAATATATACAGAATTCAAATCAGATAAATATGATAGTTTTGAGAGACAGGACATTTAGGAGGTAGAGGAGAGCATTCAGCATAAATTACACTTCTTATTTGGGGCTGTGTTTGGTATTTGCTGTAGAGATTAAGTTTCATAAGGAATAGTTCTTATTTATTTTAATATATTTTAA
This sequence comes from Phascolarctos cinereus, assembly GCF_003287225.1. Classification (NCBI taxonomy): domain Eukaryota; kingdom Metazoa; phylum Chordata; class Mammalia; order Diprotodontia; family Phascolarctidae; genus Phascolarctos; species Phascolarctos cinereus. The sequence goes on along the minus strand of NW_027556180.1, from coordinate 115,868,610 downwards.
TTACAGATAAACAGGAATTGTTGAAACCTGATGCTTGAAGATTAGACAGGTAAAAGAGTTGAAGGAAACCTGACCCTTATGGGTAATTATTTTATATCCCCAATTTGAAAAGATAACCTTGAGCTCACATCTTCCCAACAGAATGAACACTTTGCTAAAAAGAAAGGACCCCTGGTTGGATCAAAGTGAGTGCATTAGCACACTGAATAAAATATATGGCCATGACGCCTTTCTCCCCCATCCACAATCAATTGGATTCTTTTAGTTTAATATTTACTTGCTAAGATGAGATGCTAGTCTGCATGGTGATAAACAGTCTGCTACTGGCATCTGAAGGTGACCTGTCAGTTCATATGGACAAATCTCCTGCTTGCTGAAATGTACAAAATAAATCATTAAAGCAGGCAGGTGCTCATTCCCAGATTTAAATCACCATAGATTTATGATTTGAATTAATGCTTCATTTGGTCATAGAAATAGATGCTGAGACAAATGATATGCACTGGTTGGGGCTTCCATACTGTAGCCATCCTAATATTGATTACTGAGATGTCTTTGCAATCTCTTGTTTATATCAAGTACTGTCTTGTGACAGGTTGGCTGATATGAGCTACATTGCAGATAAGAAGGAAAAATGTGCTGGATTCTTTTTAGTGGCAACACTACCCACAACATGTGAGCTAGACAAATTACCATTTTTTTGTTTTAAAAACTAATCTGCATTAGCCAACTTTTGAAATTGTTTTGCTCCTCAATCTTTGGACTTCTAAATGCCAGACTTTTAAAAAAAATGTACTTCTGGGTCAACTTTGATATTGCCTGAGGCAGTTTATAGCTATTTTTGTGAGTTTATATTTCTGTTTGTGTATTTAGGAGCTATGTATATAATAATGACACTGTGATTTATTCTTAATTATTGTAATGTAAATACAAGAAAATTGAATTTTACTTTTAATTTTAAACACTACAAAAATATTGATGTAGTGAGTATCTCTTAATAGTTTCATCATTATTTAAATGCTTGCTAGATCTAATATCTTACTCCATTAGCCAATGACATCAAAGGAAAAGCTTTCTAAAGGTAAATATGTGAAAAAAAAACACTCCTCCAAATACAATGTTTCATGGGCTACAATTTGCCAAAGAAGCAGGAAAAGACCACATTTTTGCTTCCCTTAACATTTTATATAATGAAAACACTATGTACACAGTTTAAAGAATACTCTAAGGATTTGAGAGGACCTTTGCCACTAGCTAATATCTGACTCATAGAACTGGTAAACAGCTATCAACAATAGTAAATTGCTTGCTTCGTAGGAAATGAGTTCATATCTATTCAAAATGTGATCTCAAAACAGATGTCCCAAGAAAATCTCATTGTTTAAACTATAGCCATAACCTCCAAACTGCTGTTATTTCTTCAAGGAAGTGAAGCAATCTTAAAGACTGGTGTTTTCTCTTTCTGAATACTCCAGATACACAGAGTTCTATGAACAAATATAGACAGTTGAAAGTTCAGGAACTCAAATTTTCTAATGATTCCCTTCCATGCACAAAAAAAAAAACCCAAAATAACCCAAACCAAAAAAACTAGCAACAGCTAAATTGACACCTGACTTCTAGTACTGAAAAAAAACCTAAACTATAATTAGAAGTTAACAATTGCCTTCTTTAATATTACTCCCCCTCTGCCCAATTTTCCCCTCTCCCCAATTTTCCCCTCTCCCACTCATCCCCCATACCTTCTCTTGCCCAGCTGACCTCCCTACTTCTCTTCACTTATTTCTGCTGCAATAGAATAGTACAAACGATAGCCATTTCCTTTCTATAAACACGTGTCTCTTTGGAAAGAAAGAATTACTTTTATGGTTTGAGGAAAAAGTCTTGGAGACCTTGAGAAAGCAAATAAAAGGAAGCTAAGAATGCAGGCCACTGAGCTCAGCTCTGCATTTGCTCATCGGATCCTCTGCCTTGGCATTGTTAATGAACCTCAAATCCTCCCTATAATTAGA